>NC_042493.1:113833773-113838953 GCF_005508785.2 Acyrthosiphon pisum
AAAACAACATTTATTTCCTAAAAAAAAAAAAATATCAAATTATTTATTTTTAAGTACATAGCTCATTAATTTTGAAGTTTTTTCATCAAAGATTAAAATGTATTATAGTTGATTAGTACCCATGAATAGTTTTTTGATGTTATTGTCAAAATAATTTAAATTGCAGATGTAAAACCACAAAAAAAAAAAACTATTATGTACACTTACGTCTTGCGTAGTGTGGTAACTCTGTTTAACTCATTTTGTTTTTGAAAGTGATGCCATGATGGTAATTAATTTCTTAGATATGTATAACAATTTAATTTGTGGAACATTTCTTCAGGAACCACGTGGAAATTATTTTGAAAATATTCTGTCGTTAAGCCACATATGGATGTGGACATGATACCTTATTCTGTATGTGACCGATTTTAACATTTGTGTCACTCTTGCATTGTGCGATACTGTTCAACTTGATTTTGTTTTGGTGAGCAATACATAAATAATCCGATGACAAATTAAATTTGTCATGAAAAATCCATAATGCATTCACAGTTTCAAGCACTCTAGTGTTTAGACACATGAAACAAATCCTCAAATTTGATGGACGTTAAAATGATGAATTGTGAATCGGTGTAGTACATTGATAACACAATAACGATAATTTTTGAATAATAATAACAAGCTTACTAAAATAATAACAGTTGTTAATAATATAATAATTAATTTATTAGAACTCAAATGATTCAACAATACTGATTGCTAATACTGACGAAAAAATAATAAAATGTTTATAACTTTATGTCTTTATAAGCCATTTTGTGATTTGTTGTGAATAATATTAGTACATAATATGATAACTGAAAACATATGAAAACGCTTAGAAAAATAAATCGATAATAGTCATTAATATACTATAACAGTGATGACTGATGATTGTTGATTATTTTATTATGATAATAATATGATAAAGGAAAAAATTGTTCATATTTCCAAAAACTAAATAAACTGTAGAAAATTAACGGCAACACTTTTATAAATATTTGAACCATCAAAATTTTTCTAAAAATTGGGTTTATAAATTGGCTATTTTGAATTTTTCAAATACATTTTTTATCAAATTTTAAATTTTTTATTTTCAGAAATGAAAAAGTAAAAATTTTTTTTTTATATAAGACATGTAGCGCAAGCGTCTACAAATAAAACAAAAAAATTAAATTAAAAAAATATTGAATACCAAAAAAGTTATTCCATATGTCAGTACTGTTTGTTACACCCTGTATATTAAACTACATTTTTTGTATGATAAACATAATTTAATTCTCAATATAAAGAGTAAGTAGGTAATTTATTAAAAAATAATGATTATTCTTTCCAGAGGAGTGGCTAAAGGCGAAGATTTTCTATCCTTATCTTATGAAGATTTGGTGAAGCTTATTTCCTCTAATGACCTTGCTGTTCCATTTGAAGAAAAAGTAAGCGAACTACAAATTATAATTTTTCAATATTTTGTATAGAAAATTAACTTTAAAAGGTAGCACTTGAGTATCACTCTGCTGTACAGTACAGTTGGTGTCTAGACTCTACACTGTATCAGATGTATTATATTTGAATTCAATGATTTAAAATCATTGTAAACGAAAAAAGATTCTGAGCAGATACGATTTAATAATATTACAAGAAGTATATTTCATTTTATGTTAATAAACTAATTTATTTTACTATTAAACATTATAATACTGTATTTCTTGGCCAGTTTTAATTATTTTTCCAAAAAAGATGCATTTGAAAAGATCATTGTGTGAATAACAATATTCTTTAAAAATGTCAAGTACCTACAAATAATAATTTTAAATTAAATAACTAAAATAAATAAAGCATGATGAACAAATGTAAAGAATTTTATTGACTGTTATTGAAAATAAACTAAAAAAATGTCTAATTTCAAATGTCAATAAACATATCTAAACGAGACAAAACATTTTTAAAGTGTTATCGTGTGTAGAAAATTATATAAATGAAGTATGATGTATCAATTATATAATAAAATAATTGGTTTAAATCCATTTTACCATCTTGATGATAATGAATTTTTGCTGTCGGCTCAGACTGTAACTTAGTGGCTATAAGTTGCACCTCCACGGACTACAGGTTAATCAATAGGCCCAAAAAATGTTGCAATGTGAACCTTATACTGCACATCTATATTGTGTTTTGTGTGTCTTTAAAAATAACAAATAATATATATTTAACACCATAAAAATATAATAGTTAATATTCCTTTGCTTGCTATGATAAGTAGAAAAACATGATCTTGATGATCTATTATATTTTTTGGGATCTTGTGATAATTATACACTATTGGATTGTTTAACAAATTATTGTTATATTTTAATCTAGTTTTAATATTTGTTATTGTAGGTATTTGAATGTGTTATCAAATGGGTAAAGCATGATTTGGATCGTAGAAATGATTTTTTGCCAAAATTATTGGAACATGTACGTTTGCCATTATTAAAGCCTGATGTATTATTTAATATATCTGGAGAACCTCTTCTAAGCAATAGTTCTAAATGTATGTTATTTACATAAATATGCCATCATTATGGATCTATATATTTTATGAATTATTATTATAATTTTTTTAGGTTACAATTATATAATCGAAGCATTACATTTTAATCATCAAAAATCAGTTCAGCATTTGACCATTCCAAAAACAATTAGGTTTAAACCTAGACAGTTTGATGGTTTTCAAAAAGTATGATTCCATATTGATTATTTCATCTACACAATAATTTTATGCGTTTAATTTTCTAAGGTAATTTTAATGTTCAATAAGTCAAATACATCGCCAAAGTGTTATACAGAATGGTATGATCCAGCAACCAAACTACGTGAGAATGCACCAGGGATAAATGATTGTCGTGAGATGGCTGGTTTTGGTGTCATAAATGATCAATTTGTGTTTGCTGTGGGAGGTGTAAATGGATCGAGTTCTAAATCTGTTAGTATGCTTGACGTATCTTCACAATCACCATTATGGGTTTCAATGGCTGAAATGTTAGTTGAAATCGACTGGGAGTTGGAATATTAGGTGATTCCGTATATGCTGTAAGTTAAATCAATATTTTACTTATTTTATATTAAAAATGTATATTATTTGTAATTCTAGGTTGGCGGATTTGATGGCAATAGTGTTTTAAATAGTGTAGAGGTATTTGATGTCAGTAATCAAAAATGGAGAATGGTAACCAGTATGTCTACTAATAGAAGTGATATGGGCGTTGGTGTACTCAATAATCGTTTATACGCTGTGAATAATATTATTTATTTATTTATAATTTGTATTACATTTAATTAAATGAAATTGTTTAGGTTGGAGGTTGTGATAGTAAATTTTGTTTGAAATCTGTGGAATATTATGATCCTGCACTTGACACATGGACACCAGTTGCAGACATGTCTGTATGTCGGCATGGTGTTGGCATAGGGGTCTTGGACGGAATTATGTATGCTATTGGTGGTTATAATGGAAAGTATCTTAAAAGTGGTGAGGCTTACAGACCAAGAGACGGAGTTTGGTCGTCTGTAGCTGATATGGAAATATGCCGACATTGTCCTGGTAACTTCATCAGTTATATTTTTTACAACAATCTTTGTAAAAATGAATTAAAATTAAATTACATTATCTTATAGGAGTAGCCGTATTTGATGGGTTATTGTATGTTTTTGGCGGAGAAGAAAACTCATCTATTGTTGATTCTGTAGAAATTTACAACCCCAAGACCAATACTTGGACCACGGAGAGATTGTCAA
Organism: Acyrthosiphon pisum; assembly: GCF_005508785.2. Taxonomy (NCBI): domain Eukaryota; kingdom Metazoa; phylum Arthropoda; class Insecta; order Hemiptera; family Aphididae; genus Acyrthosiphon; species Acyrthosiphon pisum. The sequence continues at coordinate 113,837,572 of NC_042493.1, forward strand.
GAAATGGTGTACTAATTTATGGTGGAGTAGTCGTTGATAGACCACATCATTATCATTAATCAGCTTACAGAAGTACTCATTGTTAGTAGTAATATGAACATATTTTTGTATAAATTATGATAACACATGTATTGTTCTATACATTTTTGTTTTTTTGAATATTTGGAGAGAATGTTTTTTTTATAATTTGTATTGACTATTTTCAAATAAAATAAATAATCTATAAAGTTATTTATATTACAGTACATCATTAAAATCTTATCTATAATTTATTTACTACTAAATTATATCCTTTAGAGTTTGTGTGGAATGATACATTTTCGATTTTTCAATGATATCTTTCTTTTAGTGTGTGTATAGTGTTTACACATTCAAAAGGTACTTGATATTTTTACCAAACGTTTATTTTATCATTTTATATACAGGGTGATCCATTTAAGTGGGTACACTAATTATTTCGAAAAGTATAAACTTTTTTTGATTTTTTTTTTTAAAACTTAGATTTATGCTTTTCTAAAACTATACTATTTTAATATTTTCAGCCTTGGTGAAAATATTATTGGTGAAACCACTATCAACTTTTGATTTTCAAATGGTAACATATAATAAAAAGATCATGAAATAATAAAACCATTTTTTTATGAATTTACGCATTAACATTTTTATTTTTTGTTGATTGGTTTGCGAGATACAGCTCTTCAATGTATTGGTGGTTGAATGAGGTATACTCCGTACCGCCAGTGGTTGATTTGGAGGGGGACGCAGGGGTACTGTGTCCCCCTTCTTTAAATTTCTTTTAGTGAACCGCTTCTATATGTTTGAAACGGAACGCTGGGAACAGTGGCGTGACAAATTAAAAATTTTCCAGAGCCAAGTTACAAATATCCCAAGTATTAATGCATACTAATGTATTAATATAATATAACTAATTATATTTCAGATTACTATTAACTATACCTATTGAGTATATAATATTACATTTACTTGGGGACCCACCGGCTACCACCAGAGGGGTGCCTCTATTTAAGAAAAATCTCAGAGGCAATTGCCTCTGAAATTACCGTTCACCATGCCACTGGCTGGGAACCCAACATAAGCTAGTGAATTTGTAAATCGTGATTTTCTGATGCCAAATTTACTTAATAAGTACACAATATTTTATATTGTTATTATTAGGGTTCGGGACTTCTTGCACTTAAAATTATCGACATATGCATGCAAATATGCAGTCAAAATCGTCAAAATATGCTTTAAAATATGCAGCTACATTTTTATAAAATTTTTTAAAAAATGCTTAAAATATATTATTAATAAATTATTATTATAGACAAAAAAAAATCTAAAAATTAGGTAGGTACTTAATATAATAAAAATAATTTTTA
>NC_042493.1:113839053-113839900 GCF_005508785.2 Acyrthosiphon pisum
TACTTATATTCTATTCATAATTTTCAATGATTTATCAATGGATTAAGTATTGTTAATCTCGAGTAAAAATGTCTTAAAGGTATTCTAACATTTATAACTTTGCTTCAAAAACCACTATTAGGTACTGAAATTGTAGTCATTTTAAATATAATTATTACTTTTTAATTTAATGAAATCAGTTAAAAATCATCTTTTAATTGTGTTACTAAATGTACCTTCAATTTATTTTACTGATGTGAAAATGAGCCATACTTTTCTGTGATTTTAATGTCTATAAGTACTATTATATTTCTTTCTCTATAATTTACATACATATTGTATTTATTGTATTCAATTTGCTAATACATCATTCATTACTTATACAATTTTTAAGCTTGGTTAATTTGATGTGGTAAACGGTAATAATGTAATTCACATTATTATTTATTATTTTAAATTAATTATCATTGTACCTCTACCATGACATAGTGTTCTGCAAGTTAAAAATAATATATTGAAGATTTATTAATAAATTGATAAACAAATTACCATTACCAACATTCAAGTTAGTAAATCCAAGTAGGTGCCTTAATTGGCTGCTGGAAAAATTGAAACTTAAAAGTAACATATTATGTGTTTGTTTAAGTATACAACGGGATATACAATATATTATTATGTATAATATTGTGTAGAAAAATGTAAAGTAGTTTATTTAAAAAATACTATGACTAAGATGTTATTTTAAGATTATTTAACTATAATATTATCATAATTTTAGTTACTTATCAAGAATTTTTCCATAATTCTGTTGTGTCATCAACTATTGAAACAATTTAACACATTTTGTTAATTAAAATGGCTTTATACA
>NC_042493.1:113842089-113843455 GCF_005508785.2 Acyrthosiphon pisum
TCATATACTTAAATAAATTGTACAGCACGTGACTCGGTCAATTATAAAGTTGTATATACCTATCTGATGTTTTATAATACAAAATAATAATACGACTATCGTAGGTATTTAAACACATCATTTACCTACAACTGAGAATTTCCCGCATCGTTTTAAATTGTACGACTTTGCCTGTAAAAAAAAATTTCCAAGTCAAGTCTTCGGCGGAACAATATTTTCAGTCAAAAAATTGTGTCTTTCCCTTAGTGTTCCTAGTTCCTGGATTTCTAACCCTTCTTCCAAAAGTCCGGTAGGTACACTGCTTTATTCTCCTGTGTAAAAATCCCTTGATGCTGTGGCGGATCCATGGGTTGGGGAGGGGGTAATAGGGTAAATACCCCCCCTTGAGCTTATTTTATAAAAAAATATTACATTGTTACTTATGAGAAATACTAGTTCTATTCAGCGTTACATATCGTTATAACGATTATAACACGTACATCACCCCGGCCCTACCCATTTGGAATTTTTGAAAATTTCATTTACCATTAGGTATTTAGTACGTAATTTGTATGAATTTGTATGATATTTTTCAAAATGTGTACGGTCTCGGTTTACCCGTTATTAACAAAAAATTATGGGTGGGGCTGGGGTGATGTGATTTCAGCCCCACCCTGGGTTAAAAATTATAAAATAATGATCAGAACTACACCATCTTTTAGTACGTAATTTGTATGAATTTGTACGACTGTTTTTTAAATTTGTACGATCTTCGTTCGGCGTCAATCGCAAATACTTAAAAACCCCCGTCACGATTATAACTTTTATAACGTACCCACTACCCAAAATAATTACGATAAACTGACAAAGTGTATAGTGTGTGTTATAATTTATAATAATAAAATGCACTAAAAAAGTTCCATTTTTATGTCATGAGACAAATGTTGTGCTCACTTTGTATATTATCATAAACGATGGACCAGATCAAATATACAAATACATACAAATCGGCGCTCTTGTCATATACTTAAATTGTATAACACGTGACTTGGTCAAGTATAAAGTTGTATATACCTATCTGATGTTTTATAATACAAAATAACAACATGACTATCGTAGGTATTTAAACACATCATGTACCTACCAACAACTGGGAATTTCCCGCATCGTTTTAAATTATACGATTTTGCCTGTAAAAAAAATTTCCAAGTCAAATCTTCGGTGGAACTATATGTTCAGTTCAAAAATTGTGTCTTTCCCTTAGTGTTCCTTGTTCCTGGATTTCTAACCCTTCTTCGAAAAGTCCAGTAGGTACACTGCTTTATTCTCCTGTGTAAAAATTAAAAATATCATTAACTCAGGTATACAATCAATTAAGATAACGCTG
>NC_042493.1:113843555-113844633 GCF_005508785.2 Acyrthosiphon pisum
AAATAGTGATAGACAGTGGTATAGGCTGATCTAAAAATTGATGCACGCGTGTAGCAATTGAATAAATATATTGAAATAATTGATGAATAATTTTTGAGTTGAAATAAAAGTGAACAATTGATGAATAAATATTGAATTGGAATAAAGGCAATTGAATTGAAATAAAAGAATTAAATTGAATGATAAATAATTGTTGGAAGAGAATAAATTGATTGATAATAAATAATTGTTGAAAGAGAAATAAGTTGATATATTGATGAAAATAGATTTTGTTTTGAATTAAAATAGTTGACGTCAAATTTGAGAAAAAAAAAGTAATTGTAAGGCTAGCCTAGAATAAGTATAATTATAAGATATAATAAAAATAATATTTTTGTGTGATAAATTAAAGTCGTTAAAAGTGATAATTCGGTTAAAAGAATTAAATAATAAATAATTAGGTAGTTGAATATTATTATAAGATTGCTGGCTTAGCTACCCAGTAATAGTTTAATAATATTCGAACGCGTTTTTACTCGTAAAAAGATCGCGGCGACGCGCCAAGGTTACAATAGTTTATAAAACTGTGTAGAAATACATATGCGGTATAGCGGTGAGTGTGTGTTAGTGAATATACATTACGGTGCGGAGAATAAATACGAGCGTACAGTGTGTGTGTGTGTGTGTGTGTGTGTAAGCGCGCGCTATAATACGACGCGGCATACGTAAATAAATACGTACGAGAATAAATATATATAATAAGTGAATAAATATTTAATTTAAAAAAATAAAATAAGAGTAAATGTTAATAATGTTAATGAGTATAAGGTATTTATGAATACGGAATCAGAAAGTTCAGATATTGAAGAGAGTTCAGTGGAACAAGTGGTAAATAAAAAGTTGATAAATAAAAATAAAAGTGAATCAGTAGTAGTAAAAAGTTTGATAAAAGAGGAATTTGTAGAAAATACTGAGAAAAGAGACAGTAGTATAGCCATTGTTAGGAAGAATTTTTTAAGAACTACTAGTCAAACGGAAGGGTTAGGTAAAATTCTAACTCCACAAAAAATAGAGGGAAATAATTTTACCCGGGTAGATC
>NC_042493.1:113856427-113857290 GCF_005508785.2 Acyrthosiphon pisum
TAGATAATAATATTAAGTAATCACTAATCAGTATTAAGTATAATATTATCACGCGACACGCACAAGTACTCAACAATGCTGCTGATTGCTGAACTGCTCAAGCTCAAGACAAACGGAAATTCAATTTTGGATTTAGATGTTGCAAGATTTGAATGTATGTTAAACTGTTTTTATTGTACTAAAATTATTACTGTGCGTCTGGATTTATGTCATATATTATTAAGGTAATAACTAGGGCTCGGATAGGATTTTTATGTAAATATAGAATAGGTAAGGAATTATCTGAATTTGACAAGTGATGAATATTTACGTTTCAAAAGGTTCTAAAATGTTAGTTACTAATTAATTGTATAGCAAAGGTTTATACTACAATTTTGAAAAAAACTTTATGCCTACTTAACTATCCCTATCTAGTTGATTTTCATGTGGATGTGAATACATTAATATAAACATGGCTGTTTAATTTTTAGTGATTATTCGTCATAGGTAGATACTTCATTTCAACCTAAAGATGTACATATTATATCATTATCATACATATTATAGTCCATTGCATTATTATAATAAATATAATACCATAATTGTTATCATAGAACCTACCTATAATTGATAATATTATTATCTTGAAAACTTAACAATTTTTTAAAGTATCTAGGTATAAATTATTCAGATTTCAAAAACTTGTAATACTTCTTCATATATTTTACTATTTAAATTTTATTTACAATAATATGATATGTATCCGAGTCATAGGTAGTAATGATAATTTATTGATAACATGTGAAAATATATTTGATTTTTTTTGTTTCTTATTTTCTTATTTTATTGCTTATTATATTTATAAGTATATTATATCCATAGTA
>NC_042493.1:113857390-113858568 GCF_005508785.2 Acyrthosiphon pisum
CTGCTTCACTCGCCGCTATATATTCGGCCTCTGTCGAAGACAGTGACACGCATTGTTGTCTCTGCGATGTCCATGAGATTATACTTGACCCAAATTTGAATAAGTATCCTGGCGTCGAACGTCGTGTTTGAATGTCACCTGCGTAATCTGCATCACTAAATATTTCTAATAACAATTGTGTATTATTATTAAAATATAAACCATAATTAAATGTTCGTTTGACATATCGTATAATCCGTTTAATCAAGTTCCAATGTGCTTTAGTCGGTTTTGCTAAAAACGACTAGCAAAGTTCACTGCATATGCTATATCTGGTCTTGTTACTTGCGATAAAAACAGTAAACTACCTACTGCTTGCCTGTAAGGTATTTCTTCACTTAATATCTCCGATTCTTCCTTTTGTTCAATAGTATGCGACTTGTCTATCGGAATTGAAAGTTCCTTAGCTTCCAACATATTAAATCTATTAATTATGCTACTTGCGTAATTTGTCTGATGCACAAATAATGACCCATTTTTCATTATGTTTACCTGCATACCTAGAAAATATTCTAGACTTCCTTTTGTCACCTCAAACTCTTTTTCTAAGTTTGTTAAAAGGTCCTCAATTATGTCTTCATTATTTGCGGCGATTAAATCATCGTCAACAAATATTGCAAGAATAATTTGGCTGTTATCAGCTTTAAATACACATGCATCTGCTTCGGTGCATTTCAAACCAAATGCATTCAAGAAGTTCTTAAAGCGTATATTCCAACATCTTGGACTTTGTTTTAAACTATACAAACTTCTCTGAAGCTTACATACTTGATTCGACCCATCTTCGTAACCAGGTGGTTGTACCATGTATATTTCTTCCTGTAGTTCCCCATACAGAAATGCTGTATTGATGTCGAATTTTCGTAGTATTAATTTTTCCACAGCTGCTACTGCAAATATTGCCCCTTATAGATTCATATCTGACCACTGGTGAAAATGTTTCATGGTAATCTATACCATATTTCTGTGAACAACCTTTAATGACCAACCTGGCCTTAAATGTATCTATACTACCGTCAGTTTTATATTTGGTTTTGAACACCCATGAATTTCGTAATGCAACTTTATCCTGTGGCAAATCGACTAGTGTCCAAGTCTGATTTTCATGTAACGAATTAATTTCGTCAATCATAGCGTTT
>NC_042493.1:113858618-113878465 GCF_005508785.2 Acyrthosiphon pisum
TATCCGTTACATTATTACGCCGGGGATTGCGTTGGGTTGATGTAGGTGGAACATTTTCGGGAAGAGAACACCGGCCGATCAGATTGTTGGTCGTTGGCAGTGGAATTCGTCCCGAATGTTATTGTATTGTGTAACAAACCCCTCTTATAATACACTATATCAGCGATGGGCAACTCAATGGTACTAAAGAGCCAATTTTGAATGTGCAAAATTTTAGCGGGCCAGAGAACATATAGAAAGCAAAAAAAAACCTAATGTTAACTATACCCCGAGGTATCCACCTTGCTATTCCCCTATAAATAATATAATATTATTTACATTTAATAGTTCAATACTAGATAAGGATTTATATCAATGTTTTACGATAAACAGTATATCGATTTTAATCATTTTATAAATATAATAAAATAAAATACTGAAAAACGTTTTATATTTTTATAAGCTAAATTGGGCCATTGAAAAATGGTTCGCGGGCCGCCAGTTGCCCATCCCTGCACTATATTATAATATTATATTATATTGTGATGTGTGTGCGGTGGAGGGTGCGGGTCCTTGGCAAGGTCGCGAGGACGGTTTCCCCGCTCGCGCCTGTTGTAAATCACAATACACATTGCGTATTATTATTAGTAGGGATCAAAATGCCGGAAAATTTCCGGGAAAATTCGGGAAAATTTCGGAAAAAAACTGTTTTTTTTCGATATAATAAAAGTGTTTCCGACCTGAAAACCCGAGTTTATAATAATTTTAGTCATTCTTAAGTTCTTACCTTTTATAGGAGCAGCGCCGGGATATACGTACTTTGTGTCAATGAAGTTTTATTGAACTGAATAGTGCCAAGGTATCATGCCCGGATTAAGGGGGGCAAAGGGGGCACGGTACCGGGGCCCATTGAACTTGGGGGCCCACCATTATCCCTAAAATATATTTTTTAACGCGTCCAATACAGTTTTCAAGAAAAAAAAATTATTTAAGTAGGTATAGGTATAGGTATAGTTGGTAAATTAATTATTATTAATAATTATAAAATGAAATTGTATTCTCAATTTTATATCACGAAAAATTACAATAAATAAGTGGAAAATGGTTCGCTGGCTGCCAGCTGCCCATCCCTATGTGCACTATATTATAATATTTTATATTGTGATGTGTTCGCGGTGGAGGGTGCGGGTCCTTGGCAAGGTCGCGAGGACGGTTTCCCTGCTCGCGTCTATTGTAAATCACAATACACATTGCGTATTATAGTAATATTATAATAGCAGTAAACATGGGTGTAAAACGGTTATTTAACAAGACACGAGAAAATTGCATTCGAAATCATTGTTTACACAACTGTGCGCACGATAAATAATGGAATCGGTACCATTTTCTTTTATGACAGACACCCAGAGTGTTACTATATTATATACATTCAGTGGTCTTCAACCTTTTTGGACTCGCGACCCACGTAAGCTTTGTAGAAAATCAAAAACAAAGCTAAAATTGCTTAATGCCTATATTGTATAGTAGTACCTATTATAACTGAATAAACTGAATATGCTGCGATTTGATATCCATTATATTATAGAATATAGATTATATAAAATGCATTTTTATTTATTTTATCTATTAAACTTATTTTTATTTTAAAAATAAGACGTATCGCGACCCAAATTTAAAGTTTACGTGACCCAAAAGTGGGTCGCGACCCACCGGTTGAAGACCACTGATATAAATCATATCATCACTGTATTCTGTAACCGCCGTACAATACTCTTACAAAGGCTTCATAATATTGTTACGCAATAGATGTAAGAACATTGAATACAATATAAGATTATTATATTTTAGCTCGATGGCAAGTGTCGTATATTGCAGACAGTCGTCACTGTAATATTATTTAATGTACACATAATATAAGTAGAAATTAATTTAGCAATTTAAATATTAATATGGGTCAGGCCAATGAAGCAAGATGTGCTGGGGCAGCAATAATATTCTCCTTTATAACACCGCCGTACGTGCAGGCACGGACAGTACCGTTGTCGCTGAGTGATTCGGCGAGAACGTAGGTACGACGACTGCACGTGCAAAGCGGCAGTAGAATACGGACAATTATTTTTAAAATACGTGAATTATGTTTGTTTCGATATAATAAAAGTGTTTCCGACATGAAAACCCGAGTTTATAATAATTTTAGTCATTCTTAAGTTCTTACCTTTTATAGGAGCAGCGCCAGGATATACGTACTAATATGTGTCAATGAAGTTTTATTAAACTAAATAGTGTCAAAAGGTATCAAGCCGCTACTATTATAGTGTTACGAGTGTAACGACAACGCCAACGTACGTCATTTACGAAACTGTTTTAGAATTTCGTCGGGTGTAACATTATACAAGTAAACGACGGCGTATATGCGATATGGTTGCAGGTTTTCGGGAAACTCCATATTTTAAGACCAAAAAAAATAAAATTTCAAGTTGTGTCGTACATTTTCGGTAACTGTGAAAAGAAAATATTATAATAACGAAGTTTTATAAAGATTGGCCTCTCGGTTTAGAACGAAAATAAGGGGGGTCGTGCTATAGGTAATATATAAATATTTAAGCCGATATAACCACGGTTTTTGATCACCGTCGTTCAAGGTAATCGCGACAGATTCGTGTGATCTATTCGATCGTCGATCAGATCGATGTATAATATCTTGCGATGACCCAATCCACCGCGAATAAGAAAATAATAATAAAAAAAAAACCATTAATGGCGCCTACCACCAATATGTACAATATTGTAATGCGTTGAAGACGATAATGTATTATGTACACCTATATAACATGCCCATGAACATTATTATAATGGTTACACGAAGCCGTAATATCATTTAAAATTTCCACGAGCGACAACTGGACTTCTTATGTTAAGTCAAAATCAGTGCGTTTTTATTTCGATTTATATATTTGAAGTATTACCTTGTGTCACCTAAAATCTAAAAACTCTTTCAACATAATTCACGAACAACTGCGAATCAGGTAAGGCATTTAATATAATATTTTACATTGATTGCAGTATTAATTTATATGTGCTTTTCTACTTAAATTATAATGTACGGTGTATTTGGTCTAATTCTCGAAGACACGATCTCGAAAGCCCTCCGAACATCTGGAGGAAGGCAATAGCTTAATTTTAATATTTAAACATCTGAATTAAATATATTTATCGACAGGAGTCGTATTTATATTTCTTCTTATTTTTAAGTTATTACAAAGTGGCGCCCAACGTGGGGCCCGGCTAGCTCAGTTGGTAGAGCACGAGACTCTTAATCTCGGGGTCGTGGGTTCGAGCAATTGAATGTCATAATAGGAAAATATGAGTAGTGAGTACATGACCTTCATATGTAATAGTAATATTTACGTATAAACGAAAAATTTCAAAATGTTTTTAACTTTATGGATTTTTTTTAAATAAACTGAAAAAAGCTAAGTTATTTCAACTAATTAAACTAGTTGAGTTCATAAGTTGATTAGAAAATAAACTAACTTGTTAAGTTGGAAAGTTAAAAAAAAATTAACTTTATAACTAGTTAATGCCCACCTTTACCATATACTATATTAATATTATATAGTACCTACCTATACGGCTATATTAAACGATACATCTATTCATAAATATGTGTCAGAACAAAAATTAATTATTTCCATTCTATACAAGTATCACGAAAAACTGTTTTTTTATATGTCTCTTAAGAGTTAAAAGTATACCTATGCAAATATTTCTTTAAAAATAATATTGACAAGTTTTAACGCAGTTTAGTCGGCGCACGATCAATCTCTGTTTAGATTGTTTGTTTATTTAGATTATAATAATTTATTATTTCATTAAATAATAACCAATTTTGCGTTGACTCTCCTGTAAATTTATCTAAATTTTAAAATTAATATTTTTGTTTAAAGTTTGTCCGAATATTTTGAAACCTACATGCCTATAAAATATCCATTTAAATGGAAAAATGTAACAATAATTGCCAATTGGTCAAGAATAAAATAAAATAAGAAACTTAACTATTAACAACGTGAAATAACACATTTCGCAATATTCATTATTATTGAACTTGAATATCCTTGTGATAAAAAAAAAATATATTGCAATTAAATATAATCGCATGTCAGTGTGGTGGCCAACTGTGTATTTACAAGGCGTAGCATATAAATGGTATTGTTTATAAAAGTGTTGTGGTATTATTACGAATATATTAATTAATTTCAGAATAATTAAACATCAATGACTTTATGTTTAAAACGTAAAAACTTTTTATCATTGAATCATCTATATATATAAGAATCTAACTTGATTTTGGAGACGAAGGAAGCCGGTTAGTTTGTTTGTTTATTTATTATTATTATTAATTATTTATTTATTTGTTTGCAATTGCATTTTTCCATTTGAAATATATACTATTCATTGAACAAAAAATGTATTGTTTTCTACCTTATCTATATTCTATAATAAACAGAATAAAATCTACCATTCCAGTGGTTGAATTCAAAATGTAGGATATATAATTTTCAGAAATTAGCAATAACAATAACTAAAATATGTAATTATATTATATAATTGTATAGCAAAATAATAGTCATAAGTTTTTTAATTAAATTATAAAAAAATAACTTCTTCCAGAGTAAGGTCGGGCAGCTAGTATAATCATAAAATCGATCAAATAATATGTCCATCGAATATTGTTCGATTGATATGATTGATTTAAGTACGTTATTAGATGGTAATAAATTATGCATACACTCAAAGTCCTTGAAAATACATTGTAATACTTAAGTATTTTAATGGTATAATTGAACAAATAGTTAAGAAACACATAATATAACAAAATTTCACAATGTCAGGTTTTGCGATAGTTTAAACATTTTTACAATTTTCTTGAAAACTGATGGTAGACATAGACAAATAATATTTAATACCAACATAAGTTTTGATAATACATGATTTTTACTGTATTTGATAAAAAATGTTATTTTGTAATACTTCTCTGTATACTTTATATTATGTTATTTCCTTGTAGTTTTTACTCATAATATTTAAAAAGAGAAACCAATTGAATTATTCAACGAACATATATATTTGTGCTAAATTAATATAATTTACAGTAGGTACCTATAATTATTTCAAATATTTTTACATTTAGAGAAATATTTATCAAAAGTGTAACTTATACATAATAATATACCTCTAACATAAATAATTTAATAATGTGTAGGAGATACAAATTATTATTTGAACATTTCATTTTACTTCGAAAATTTGTACAATTATTTTAAAAATGTTATACATTTTATACATGTATGTATTTTATACACCTTCAACAGAGCATAGAAATGATTGATGTAGATTGTACATAATATACGGTATATTAACTATACATATAGCGCAGCATCTACAATGGTGCAACAGCAATTGCTCGGAACTACGCGCAGCACAATAATGTTCAAGACAGAGCACAAACCAAATCTAACCATTGAATTATCAAAAAATACAAAGAATTATAGAATTGATCAAATACTGAAATACATATAAACTATCAATAAGATAAACATAAAAAGTATTATTAGATTCTTTTATAGAATTATTAGTATTATTAAAATCATATTAAAATAGATCAAGTAAATAAACACAGAAAAAATTAAGTTAAAAATTGGAAATTAATTAGCTTTAAGTCCATAGACATAAAAAACAAAATGTTTTAATTGTTGTATACGGCTACAGTTATACATATATCTCATATTATATTATGATTTATTTTTTTCTTACTTAGTAATAATTTCTTATATTTTAGTATATACAAATAACTGCTGCAAGTATAACAATAATTTACAACACATTACTGCATTAGTCATATATTTCTAAATTTTAAAATACATAATATGAATACGACACATATTAAAAGTATGATAGTGTGATTTAAATAGGTACCTACTATTTTTTTTTTATTATAAAAAGAAAGTTTTCTTAAATTAGTCATTGACAAAATAATTTTATTCACAAACACAACTCCACAGTGTATAGATATAGTATTTTTTGCTTAATTAAAGTAACTGATTACTTTCTGATGGGTGGTGGGGGGAAACATAGGAAAACTAAGTTCACAAATTAAATGAAATAGGTATCTATCAGAATATATCTAATTTAAAAGTCTTTATCAGTTATGTCCGTTGTTGATAGTTGAAGAATTTTAATAACAGCCACCGAAGCTTTTTGGTGATTGCATATTCTTTTTTCAAAGAAGTTTGTCTTTCCTCGTTGTAAATGGGAACGGGCTTGACGACCTATAAACCAATAAATTACATATTTAATTTAATTTCATAAATGATATTACTATGATCATCAATTTTTATCAATTCTTACTATAAGCATAAGCTAAATATACAATTGAACATTTAATACATATTTAACTACAACATAATTTGCAAGTTGTTGATGAATTTTGTCGAAATGTGATCTGTAAATGCTTGTGAAAAATGGTGGCTACGTATATATATTATATTTGTGAATAGATATTATAAAAACTATAATAGGATGCCCGTATTACATTTTCAAACTCTTTGACATAGCAAAGAACTTTTTATTGACATAAATTTTAAACACATAACTAATCGAATAAATTGAAATGTACTATCCCCGTAACTAGCTGAAACAGAGTAAAATTGTTTTAAAAATTGTATGGTTTATAGAAAATGCTAATAGGAACATTCGGCGAACAAATCATGTATCTAATACCTAGGAATTTTTTACGAATAAAATAAAATAAATATTTGTCTAAAATATAATCATTTTTTTTTCAATCATCTTTTTGTTTTTTCCAATGTATTTGAAAACAACTGGGAACATTCAATCATTACCTGTTTAATGCATCCAACTAGATGCACTTTCCCTTCAGAAAAGATACCATGGTCCAAACTAGTTATGTGTTTCTTTGCAATTTAAATATGTTGAGGCCCTCTGCGTTTTTAAAATTGGATTCTTGATCAGCAAAATTGAATTACCTAAAAATTAAAACTTTGTTAAAAATATGTCTTCTTTAATTGCACAACGAGCAACATGCAAATGTGTGTACAGTAGATCCAGTTTTATACCGTTAGTCTTAATATATTAGAGTGATATTATGACATAATGTTATAATCAAATTTAAAGGCAAGAAGATTTTTTAAAGAACCTTATGGGGGCAAGTATTTATTATAATTGTATTTTATTTTTAAAACAAGTCACGGATATTTTAAGATTGTAACATATAATTATTTATTTATTAATTTATTTTGACTAAACCGTCTGAATATAATATGTCCAAGCACACAATTAGATATTATACAATGTGTCCCATGAACAGGTGGGTATGCAGCTAATAGCACAGTAAAATAGATTTGGAATAAAAACCTATCAACAATATTCTCACCAATCAGTTTCATACTTCGCTCCAATAAGGCATCATCTGAATCGGTAGAATTATCTTCAAGAAAGTCAGCGTCTGAAAAATTGTCAATACATTGGCTCCACTACCTAGCTCTTTGTATGTGGTACATCATATACTTCAGTTTTGATAACCATAATAAGTATAATGCATTGTATGAGCTAAAAACGATAAACTATTAAGTAACTTTTGGTTTTGGCAAACATTTAAAATTGGATACTTGAGTGATATACCTATATAAGTGTGTGTGAATTAGACATTATTGGGTATCTAAGGCTTTTCTGGGTGACTTAAAATCATCAACTGTATGGACTCCAAATCCTTTATTCGTCTGTTAATTTTCTTCTAACTCATTGTTGGTGGAACAAAATTTTCTGAAAATGCAAATTGTAAAAATATATAAATACCTAATTTATGAATTATGTTAAACGATTTTACCTCTTAGATGCGATTTACTAGTCGTGCTCAGAGTTGTACCATTGTTGCCATAGTATTACCGTTATTAGTACCGTGAATCACTAACATTTATTTTACTTCTCTATCCCAGACAAGTGGTTTGGATTATGTTTTGAGACAGCTTTCGACTATGTTTTCAAATTTACTGAGCATTGTTTGCAACCACTAATTATTGTGAAATGATTACCGCAGATTCCATGCCAGGTAGAAATTGGGATAATCATTTAATTCGAATATTTTCGGCCATTATTTCCTTCTATTTCATTGATCTTTTATTAATCTATATTTGTGAACAAATTTTCAAATTAGACTGACTCCATATTATTAACAAATATAATCAGTACAACTAGAAAATAATATTTACAAATTAAGATTAACGTAATGTGGGGAGGCGAGACATTGGATGTTTTACTGAAAAGAATACCCTTATCCATGATAGTTTTCTACTAGAATGTATGAAGAGAACTCAGAACGACTGTTCTGTAGTCTGTATTTATGTTTAAATTTCAAATAATCGCGATTCGCGAGTGATTCAAATTTAAAGTCGGCATACGAAAAAAATAATAATATTATGTTGTTATTTATTTGATAACAATTATTACTATTTCGTGGTACATATTATAGTAATAAGACAGAATCGCGGGCATTCAATTTTCGAAATTTCGTGAACGATGCAGCTCCACGATTTAAGACGTAAACCGGGCATTTTATTGTCTCCGTTTTATTTAGCAAATGTATGATCAGCTGATCACGTTTAGCACCGTTAGTTTAAAAATTAGAGTGATGGGCCTATATTGAAACTATTAACAAATTTACGTTCTGCGTCATAAATTTTTATTATTTGTGTCTGTGTACACGATAAGTATTAGAACTAATTGCTTCGCTTTTCATCTTTTCCGGTGGAAAAGTGAATCTAGTTTGTGTATTGGGGGAGGTCGAAATGCCCAGTAGGTACCTAGTATCCAAAAGCGCCGGGAAAAACAAAAAAAAAAAATTTAGGAAAACGTGAATTTTTACGTAAAATCGGTTTTGGTTTTTGGTGTAAGTGGTATTACCTACTCTAAAATAAATTTTCACTCATTGTTTATATTAGAATTTAAAACCATAACATTTTCAAAGTATTTAGATTCATGATGTCGAGATATTCATATGCATAGGCAATTTGCGATTATTTTATTATTTTCTTAACTTTTGTGGATAAAAAATTGTTCGCTTGGTCCAGTAACTCGAGAATGTAATATGCCTATAACATTCTTACTTCCTCTTAAGTTGTTGTAAATGGAAATTAAAAAAAAAGCATGGCGTAAATCCACGACAGTTTTTTTATGAGTGACTGAAGTTAGAATTTTGACGAAATTCTTAAAAATCACGTAAATTTTAAAACTATTTTTTAGTTAGAAATTCATACAAATGTATGTTTTTATTCAAAAATTGAATATGTATATTTACGATTTCAGTGGTTCGACCCTTGACCCAAATATAAAATCTCAAAGCTGTAACTACTGTTTATCATGCACTACTATAAGAATCGTGTTTTTTCATTTCTTATTAATTAAAATAAATTTCTTTTATTATTATGACACAATAAACATATTAAAAATTAAAATTCCAGTACTGAAATAATTGCATAAAAGCAATAAAAAATTACAAGGTATTCGGCGTGGGCATATGAAATTTCCGATTATTTTAGGTTTTTCCTAATTTATAACTATAAAAAATGTTTTGCTCCGTCAAACTTAATTAGTTACAAACTCTTATAAACCAACTTTACATCATAACGTATTGTTGAGAGTCAGGGTTCTGCAAATACATATTATATAATACTATATTATTTTCAAAATGTATAGAAATAAACCAGTATTAATAGTCGCGAGTCGTGACATTTTGGATTTTAAAATATACAAAACATGATCTACATACTAAATAAAGACTCTAGAGAGTCTAGAGCACCTTTACATCATTCAACCATCATACACACACATATACGACTTTTGTAGTTTTGTGCACTTTAAAATTACTGAAAATTCACTATTATTATTTTATTCACTGTTGGAATTGCAAGCTAGGAAAAAAAATAAAAATAAAGGAAAAATGGGAATTTTTATGCAAAATCCATCAATTTGGGTTTTTGGTTGAATGCTAAAACAAATTAACATATATGATATTGTCACTGGTTATTAATATTAGCAATTTATTTACACAATTAAATTTTCAAAATATTTTGATTTGTTTAGGGACATTTTCAGTTTCCAATTTTATTAGTTTTTTTTTTATTTAAAAAATTAAAAATCTTTAGTCACAGTTTTTTTTTATAAGCATTTTAAGTTCAAATCTTGACAAAATACAGAAAAATCACAAATATTATCTATTTACTTTGGATTGAGAATACATAAAAAAATTTTCTGTTTAAATCTAAGATTTTAAATTGTAATACAAGATTCCTCTATCTATCTATGTAAATAAAAATGACTAGCTCGCTGTTTTTTCAGCATACTTAATCTTAAAAACTATCAGTTCGATTCACTTGAAATTCAATATAAAGATATTCTGCAGCTAGATCTGTAGAAGGTCAGTAAGTATCTATATTAGTAACATTAATATATCTTTCAGAATCAGCATGTAACGAGAAAAGTGAGAGGGTCATTGAGTGAAAACAAATACCAAACTGACATTATCTTAAACGTATGATAAAAATTATAAAAATTATATGGTTAATAAATAGATTAAATTATGAATCAATTTAAGATAATATAATAGGTATCTTAAATTGTGCTTTATGATTAATAATTACTATTTGATTAGTATTCATTTGATTACAAAAATGATAAAACAATAAAATTGAATTACTGATAAAAATCATTCAAGAAATAATAATTTGAAATGTAGGTAACTTTAAAAATGTTTGACTTACAAAATAATTTAAAATATTTACCTGCATTTTCTAAAAGATTGCATGTATTATTGTTTTCATCTAATATTTCTGAATACTTTCTAATAATTACAGGTACATAATATATATATTTTTTACTTTTAATTGTATTACCTAATGGAATATGCAAAAAGTGAATGATTATATCTAAACAAACACAATTAATATTCACCATGCATGGTCACTCCCTATTTTTCTTATAATTATGCATTTACTCAAATAAATTCTGATCCATGATATTTTTAAGGATTCATAAAAACCATGTTTTTTTTCAAATAAATCAATGGAGTTTCATGTAAAAACTAATGTTGATGCAGCTAAATCAAAATTTGTACAAGAAGATTTAAGATTATTTCATTAAATGTATGTACTAAGAATAATAGTATATGTTAAAAGGTTTGAATAATATAATGGAGCATATTGTGATTTAAAAATTATAATTATAATTATAAATTCATTAACATATTATAATAATTTTAAAAACTATCCACACATCACAATAAATAAACTAAATAATACATACATTTTATGTTTTAGGTAAACCCTTTAATCTATAATAAATACTATTACCCTTAGTTAAACAAAAAGTTTAATAAGCCAGAAATTTCTCATTTTACTTTCAATTCATAATTAAATTATGACATTATTTTTAACTTATATAAAATTTTTATTGAGATAGAAAACTTCTTAAATGGTATAAAAAAATCTATTTGAAAATATGAACTTCAAATACACTTAAAATGTATTTATTTGTTTGAATAAGTTCATTATTATGAGATAAAAAGGAGAGTTGGTTTTTTATTGGTAAGCTTGGTAAATTGATGAACTTTGTATTTACATAACATTTAGTAATAGTATTACCTACTAAATTTTAATGCATTTATGCAGTAGCACTACGCTATCCTATATTATGATAATTGTAATTATTAAATAAACAATTAACAATAATTTTAATTTTAACAGTTCAAAACTCACTTAAATTTTTACGTTTCACTGAAATGGAAAATCTCATAGCAACAGTACTAAACGTATTAATCGCTTCATCTAATTTCATAAAATTTCCATCCAATTTAGACATCTAGCATATTAAACTGAACATAAATAATATTCAAAATATAAACAAATTTTCATATCAAAAACTAATTTTAATCTGATAATAATTATTGACATTAACTCACTAGATGTTATAATGTTTCCATTTTCTCCTTCTTGGTATTAATAAATAGTATTTGTGAAATCTGATAGAGACTCAATCAACCAATATTCGTCTCATGGCAAATTTGTTCCTTTTATAATTAAATATATTGTATAGTTAATTTGTTAAAAGTGGAATTAAATAAAATAAATTAAATTTCATTTCATTACCTAATCCATAAATTCAAAACAAACATATTCGTGTAGCCAGTAATCAAGACATAAAGTTTCTCCTAACTTTCTCATGGTAAGTATCCATACTCTTTAATGCCAACTTTTTCAGGTTCATAATAATTAACAGCTTCTTCTGAGTCTGTAAGTTATTTTTGTAAGGATTTTTTAACATCTTGCACTTTTTGTCATTTCTATTATCCTACTATAAGTATCTGAAATTTAAAATGAATTTAAAAGACAAATAATCAAACAATTTAAACTCAATTAAGACTCACCCTTTCATGAAATGATTTAAGTAAACTTTCTCTTTATCAATTTGTAATTTTTCTACATCATTTTGACTTTGAACTTGTTAAAGCACATTAGTTTCCAAAATTTGGGATTTCAATAATAGGTATCTAATAAAAATTACTTCTAAACATTATTTTTATTTTTAAATATTATTATACATAATATATCTAGATCTTATTGAAAATCTAACAAAAGTTACTCACAGGTTCAAATAGAAGTACCATCTCATCAGTAACATTATATTTTTTACGGAATGCCAGTTTCTTTTTCAGATTATTTAAAGCTGCTTAATCATTAGGGCAATCGGCAGGAACGCTTATAACAACACCATAGGTAGGGTGTTTATAATATCATTGAAACCAAGTGATTCAACTTTGTACATAAAATATCCTAAAACATGGATAAGTGACACTATTATTGAAATATACCTAAAGGTTTATTGTATAAAATTACTTGTACTTATAGTTTCGTGATGATTTAATATTCTCCATCTTAAGCCCTTGATATGACATGGTTCTTGGTAGCTTATCCACTACAAACGAAAATAATTTTGTCATTTAATTTAAAAGCCACATATTGTAAGTTAGAGTGTACCCAGCAATAAATTAGTCTGGCCATATATTGTGTCTGGTCGTAAAGTAGCAGCCACTAAAATTATGCCTGTAACATTACGTGTTTAGTGTTTAGTAATAATCATAAAAACTGTGATAAATGATAATATAGTGGTGTATCGCTACAGACCTCACCTCTAACTTATATACCACAATATAAATTTTTGACGGGTTAAGATTGATTGTGAAAAAATAAATTGGTGGAAATTAATAGTTCTACTAAAAAACTAATTTGTTGTGGCTGTAACATTTAAACTTAAGTACCTATCAGCAATACACACCTGATACGTCGTTGAATATTGTACGCGATCGACGAAATCGGAGTGCCTACCTAAGTGACTTGGTTTAACGTACATCGAATTTCACATGAAGTGTCATTGTTTCACAATCGAAAAGACACCGGTCGACGGACATTAAACGGGAAACGGCACCGTCACCGACAGTTAAAAAATCTGAATATTCTCGCAAAGCGGAAAGCCGCCAAGCCGTATCATAATCATTATCACAAATTATTATCACCTACTCGACGACATTATTCTACTATCACGAATTTTCAAACAGTGACTTGTTGGTAGGAAATGACGGTCGGTCTACTCGTTGGGTTACCAATAAAAATGAGTAAAACGAAGTATTGAAATATAACAGTTAGGTATTATTATAAAATAATTCAGTCAGTGTAAATATCAAATAATGGTACAGTTTGAGGGTTTGACGCGAGTACAAAAATAACGTGGTTTTATGCAATATTCGGGCGTTGCGAACTACGAAGCGCGATAAGAGGTCGACGACGTACGTCCGAAAACAAGAACGAGTCCGTCGGTCGACAGTCGCGTCATGCAGGTATATTACGCGCAGTATATTATAATAATATTGATCGCGAGAGGACGGGCGCGCAGATACCGCGGTTACAATGGTTATTGCCGTGGGGTCGCCACAACCTCTTTGAAAATAACATTTCGGCCATATTATGGGCGTCATGATTTGATCGAGTCGTTTGCGGCCGACAGCGTCATACTCTGTTGCACGATTGTCGAATTTTCAGTCACGCTCTCGAGTTGAATTTTTTAAAACTGTTTAACGTCGTCATTAACGCTTTACTGTTTTAGCCCAATCCGTTTGGCGATCACACGTCGATTACAATTAATATTTTTCAGTTAATCGTTACAGTCGAGTCGGACGATCCGTCGTTTTATCGGTACACGGAAGTCTCGAGTTCG
This sequence comes from Acyrthosiphon pisum, assembly GCF_005508785.2. NCBI lineage: Eukaryota > Metazoa > Arthropoda > Insecta > Hemiptera > Aphididae > Acyrthosiphon > Acyrthosiphon pisum. Next base: position 113,872,938 of record NC_042493.1, read on the forward strand.
GTTTATCGTCTACTCACGGGTAGAAAGCACTCCAATGTACGCTTGGAACAGACAGCCGGACAACGGGAATATGTACGAGTTACCGAGCCTGATAAAGACGGCGTACCTACTACGCTTGCGACCAGATCGAGCGCGCCAACTATGACTTGTTGAGAACACGGCACGTCGATTTGCGAAGTTGTTGCGAGTCGCTGTTCGAACTGTTCAAAGCCGACAGAGACACAGACGGGGACGACCGCAGGGAGACAATGTACAGCCGATCGTCGTGGCGCAGCGGGCTCAAAAAGGTGTGCGAGGCGGCAGCGTTGTACGGACACATCGAATGCCTGAGACTCGCTCGTGCGATCGGCGTCCCTTGGGATGACTGTTTCAGTCTTATCACTGATCATATCATGGGTTTCGTGAGATTAGGTTCGGCGTGCGAAATGGCTGCGATGTCGGGCAATCTGGACTGTCTACGGTATGCGCGGGACAACGGCTGCCCGTGGGACGAAATGACGTGTGCCGCTGCCGCGAAGAACGGACACTTGGACTGTCTGCGGTATGCACGGGACAGCGGCTGCCCGTGGGACGAAATGACGTGTGCCGCTGCCGCGTTGAACGGTCACATGAATTGTCTCGTCTATGCACGGGACAACGGCTGTCAATGGGACAAGGATACGTGCCATTGTGCCGCGTTGAACGGCCACATGGACTGTTTACGGTATGCCCGCGACAACGGCTGCCCGTGGGACGAGGATACGTGTTCCAGTGCCGCGTTTAATGGTCACATAGACTGTCTTGTGTACGCACGGGACAACGGGTGTCCCTGGGACGTTTTAACGTGCAGCTCCGCCGCGACTAACGGTCACTTGCACTGTCTCGTCTATGCACGAGAGAATGGGTGTCCATGGGACGAGTGGGCGTGTGTCGTCGCAGAACAGAACAGCCATTTAGACTGTGTCACTTACGCACGGACCAATGGGTGCCTGTCGCAAATGGGCGATCGAAATGTGGACAGCGATGGAGAAGACTGGTGTTTTTCGGACGAGGACAGTATAAGCGATGCAGCATGACTAAATAGATATGTATTATCACATTTTTACTGATACGTAGATTCTCCTTCAGACCATGTCCATTACTCGGTTCTCGGCTTCTCATTAGTTATTCATATTATCCAAAATTATTAAGCCAATAGAGTAACGAGAACTATAATAGGCGTGGTGCGCGAGAATGGATGAGAACACGTCCTATATATTTAGTCATGCAACGCAGTATCTTTATACGTACACAAACAAACATAAAATATAAGTAATTATTTAGTTATTAACATTAATATTGTAGTAATGTGAAAATTGGCTGTGTGTCCAATGTGTGTATTTATATCTTTTTTAATTGTATAAGATTTACAATTTATATATATTACGCTCACGCTCTAAATTACTTCCTCAGAGAATATGCCGTTGTGTGGATCGGACCTATGGTCAATGAGTGTTGTTTGAACCGATGTAACAGTTGATTTAGAAAAGGGTATAATAATATATAATATAAACATCTGTGTGACTGTATATACAATATTATACTATATATTATATTAAGCGTTATGATGGTGACACTCTTTTTAGTATTATCTAGTTGTGAAGAGTGGGTATCAGTACATCCCCTATACCTTTTTATGTTATGTCCTCATAATATATAAAATAATTTTGTATAAAATTAACAATAGAATCAAATTACATTAGTTTGCAATATAAAATTTAAATTTTATGAGTATAATTTTTTTTTTTTATAAATAATTATATTTAGATATATTATTAAATTGATTATTTTAATAAAATAAATTTAAAACTAGACTAATCTAAACTAAAGATACATGTGTGTGATATTGATTAGTAGTTGTACATTTATTAAGAATAATATTCATAATAAATGTACAATTATGTAGTAAATATAAAAATTCTTACTATTGTTATAATAATGCTGGTTTATTAATATTGATATTGCTCTTCAGATAATTTGTCTAAAGATCCTGAAATGCTACTGTGAAATGGGAACTATCCCCAAATTTTGTATAATTTTGTTTAATTTCTATAATTATAATGACTTGTTTTTAAATAATTTTGTGTTTGTCATTATTTATTTTTGTATTTTTTATTTAACTTATTGCCTTTTATTTTTATATGTTTTTTATTTAATATTATAATGTTTTTCATATTTATATTTATATGTTTATATTATTAGCAAATAAGCAATTTTTGTGTGTTTTAATACATATTTATATATATATATATTTAAATATAAGCTTTTAATATACTTTTATTGGTCCTTTTATGCAAGTATTTATTTTATATTTACTCTATTTCCAACAATACATCGGAACAATTAACTCGATTTGACATCCAACAAAATATTATAATTGTTCACAGCAAGTACAAGGGATCGGCCGAGCATTACTTCCATAATTGATACCAGTTTAAATACAATACATTTTTATTTGTTTGGTCAAAAAGCATGAAAATATAATACACGGCCCCTAATATATATTTTTACAATAGCAGTTGAAAAATATTTAAAATACATATGCACAATTTTTTTTATAAATATTTAAAGTTTTAATTTCAACAAAATGTATCAAACTTAAAATTTAAAATGCTGGTAAGTGGATGTCACTCTGCTGTATAGTAGGTTACAAGTGGGTCAATGTATAATATATTCTATTAAACTTGAATTCAATGATATATGATAATTTTTATCTAGGATAAAAAAATAAATAAAAACCATTGTAAAACCATTAGCTTCTAAAATTGTTTAGTAGTTAAAAATGTATATTATTATATTATTATTATAATTTATATATTAATAACAACAATTTAAATATAATATACAGTATCCAAGGCTGCCAAACCGTCTCTGCTCAGAACCAATTATAAGTTGGTACCTAAGTATTATGTTATAATATATATTATATAATATTAATCTAATACAATGTGTATAGGTATGTGTGTGTAATATATTATAAGTATACTCAATTATATATTGTATTATCATTATGCGTGTACGATTTATGTATGCAATTGCATAATATCTCGACAAGTTATCTATACAGTATTTTGCACTCCCAGAATGTCAGATTTAGTTCTCCCGGTGTTCAAGATAATTCATATTTATGGTACCTAGATATTGGGCAGTAAATATTGTAGACACATCAAAACAGACGGTCATTCTATTTTATACACCACAGCATCCTGAAGTCTACAGTTTTAAAGACGAATTGCATATTTGAAATGAATCTGCAGGTTTCATATTTCATAGGTGAATCTCAAAATTTTAATTTATTATTGATCGACTGCAGTAATTCACTGTAATTGCATATTCACGTGCTCACTTATCTATGGGTACGTTTGTTTTGTAATAAGCCGTTTGCAGAAATTTGACTTTGAGCGATGTTCAAAAAATGTACATAAACATGTAGACATATTGACTATTATACTCCTGTCCATCACTTTGTTTCCTATATGATAATGATATAAATTTACAATATGTACCTATTATTAATTATAATAATATCTAGGATTCAGAGGTTGTAGGAATTGCATATTGTTGTGTATGATCACAATTTATAGCAGACCTAGCAAGAAATTTGAAGTATACAATAGCGAGTTAAAAAATTGAAAAATGATAATGCATATTTTGCCAATTTTAGCTAAAAAAGTGCATATTTCATTGATTTTATACGTATATTTTGTTTGCATATTTAACGTTTTTAATGCATATTTTGCAATATTTTCGTGCATATTTTACATTTTTTAGCTTCTACAACTTTCAAGCCCTAATTAATATTAATATGGATATGGATAAGAATTGATATTTATTAAATTGTTTGACGACAGCTGTTGTAAATTATATTTATAATATACCATATAATATATTAATATGATATAGTACCTATATGGCTATATTACATGATAGATCTATGCATAAATATGTGTCAGAACAAAAATGAATTATTTCCATTCTACAAGTATCACGAAAAACTGTTTTTTTCTATGTCTCTTAAAAGTTAAAAGTATACCTATGCAAATATTTCTTTAAAAATAATATTGACAAGTTTTAACGCAGTTTAGTCGGTGCACGATCAATTTCTGTTTAGATTGTTTGTTTATTTAGATTATAATAATTTATTATTTCATTAAATAATAACCGGTTTTGCGTTGACGTGGAACAACACATATCACAATACTTATTATTATTTAACTTGAATATCCTTGTGATAATAAAAAAAAAATATTACAATTAAATATAATCGCATGTCAGTGTGGTGGCCAACTGTGTATTCACAAGGCGTAGCATATAAATGGTATTGTTTATAAAAGTGTTAAGGTATTATTACGAATATATTAATTAATTTCAGAATAATTAAACATCAACGACTTTATGTTTAAAACGTAAAAACTTTTTATCATTGAATCATCTATATATATAAGAATCTAACTTGATTTTAGAGACGGAGGAAACCGGTTATTTTGTTTATTTATTATTATTATTATTATTAATTATTTATTTGTTTGCAATTGCATTTTTCAATTTGAAATATATATTATTCATTGAACAAATAATTTATTGTTACATTTTTTTCTACCTTATCAATTATCTCTATTCTATGATAAAAAGAATAAAATTTACCACTCCAGTGGTTGAATTCAAAAATATGTAAGCTATATAATTTTCAGAAATTAGCAATAGCAATAACTACAATATGTAATTATATTATATTATTTGTATAGCCAAAAAATGGTCATATGTTATTAAATTAAATTACAAAAAATAATTTCTTCCGGAGGAAGGTCTGGCAGCTAGTATATTATATAAGTGAATGTATATAGTGTCTTTATAATTAATAAATTACTGTAAAATAGCAAAATATTTAAAAAAAACTTTTTTTGACGAGTAACACAATACTATGTCTGTGATCATTTTATTGTGCCCAATGAATAATTTAAATATTTTGTTCGTCGAAAAATGGTCTATGTTGGTATATTTTATTAGTGTGTTTATTGTTTTTTTTCATACGAGTCTTTGTTTTAATATTGATAATATAAGTGTAAGCCGTGTAAAACCATCGTCGTGTGTCGATGAAAACGATGTTTTAAAATAACAAAAAAACGTATTCCCGACTAAAATAATGTATTCGTGAGACATCTCGTTTGTACAAACTCCGACTACAACTTTTTTTTCGTTATTTACTCGGGCATATTTTATTAAAACCGTCTCGTGAAAAATATACAAGTATATTAAATTATATATATACCGATCTGTCTCGAGAAGATTAATGTTATTACTTTATATGCTTTAAAAAAAAACATCCAATCCCATTAGCCATTAGTTTAAACATATAATTATATTTGTAATTGTATAGAAACATTTTTGAGGCTGCAGTGTACATTTTATAAATTATTATTATTTAATATTATTTTATTATTGATCATTGTACATTTTTCAAATAAAAATTGTTTATGTAGTTTGCCATTTCGAGGGGCCACATTTAACTG
>NC_042493.1:113878586-113885566 GCF_005508785.2 Acyrthosiphon pisum
CATATGATGTATATTGACGTCGAAACTAGATTGAGTTCAACACTATTATAAAATGTCACCTATATTATGTATAATATGTGCACTTGCTGTATTATATTACGATTCCATTAAAAGTATGGTTTTAGATGAATGGATTTATAACTCGATAAAATAAGCATTTTTTTTATCAAATCAATTGGTTTTTTTAAAATTTTAAATCATTTTATATTTCATTGAATTTTATATTATTTATATTCAATTAATGAAGTATATTAATTGTTTTGTTATTGTTGTGCATTTTATATATTCATTTTTTTTTCATCATGGATATTATATATGTACAGTAGTTAACAGTTAGGTATTTCTGCATAAAAAATTAACTTCGTCATAATATCTATAATTTTCTACCTGCAATATTGTGATGAATATAAAATATCACTCATATTATAATTTTAAAAGCATAGAAGTTAGATCTTATTTATTATAAACTGGAACAATTAATGTTGCTAATTATTTTCTTATTTTTTATGTTTATTTACCATTTTTTTAGATTTTATCTTTTATGTATTAGGTAACAAAAATAACACAAAACACCAAACCCCCATAATAATTATAAAACAAAATATATTAAAATAAATTATATTTTTACCATTTTGATAGTTACTATTTTTTAATTTTCACTCCTTCCATTGACAGAATACATAATTTATAATTTATAAACTTATTATGTTTTAATTTCATATTCTAAGGTATAATATTTTCCTGAGAATTTACCACTAAGATTTTACCTACAAATCGAATTTCCAGTGAGAATTAATTGATTATCTAATTATCTACTTGTTAATCTATAAGTATTTAAAGTTTAAATGATATGAGTAGAGTGGAACAGAAGTAGGTAGGTACATCGCAAAATGTTTTGCTTTCGATTTTATGCTTACTCGGTTGTACCTATACAAACAATTTAAACTAAGGATATAGTACTCAATTTCGCTAATTAACAAATATTATGAGATGATGACTAAAGTTTTGAATTTTTCACGTACAATAATGTAGCTTATTGTAGCCAATAAAGGTTCATAGTATAATATAAACCCAATTATAAAATATGATCGACTCGATCGTCACAATTTTTTATACGTTTGCGAAACATATTATTTACGATCAAAATACCTTTATGAAATGTTTTGTGCCATTAGAAAACATGGACATCGTTCATTATTCATACGTAACGAGCTTGTAACAACTATAATAGCTGCAGTAGTAGGTATACTGTATATACAATTACATTGTATAAGCATAAAAATACTATCTATAAGACATAGATATCCATCCGTAACCCAAATAAATGCAAGGAGCTAAATAAAAGCCATATACGTTTTGTACTTTTGTGATATTTACTAAATTGTTTGACGACAGCTGTTGAAAATTATATTTATTATATACCATATACCAAAGGTATGCGCAAGTTAATGAAAATAATTAACTCAAGTTAAGTTAAATTAAGAGGACACAAGATCGATAAGTTAAAAGTTAATATGGAAAAAAATGTTAACTTAACTCAGTTTAAAAAAGTTAATCTATTTTTTTTTAATTAGTATGTAAACCACATAAAGAATTTTGTAAAATTATAAAAAAATTTATAATTATAATTTTTATAAATTATAAAAAACAATTTTATTGAACTTTTATCATAATGCACACTGTATACCCTTACTTTTACTTTTACTTTACTATTATTTATTAATTTAAACTATACTCATCTCAAATTAATAATTTAACAATTAATATATTTTTTATATCGTATATTATATGGCAATTAAACGTCATAATACGAAAATATGAGTAGTGAGTACATGACCTTCATATGTAATAGTAATATTTACGTATAAACGAAAAATTTCAAAATGTTTTTAACTTAATAGATTTTTTTTAAATCAACTGAGAAAAGTTATTTTAAATAACTAAACTTAAACTAATTAAACTGTAAATTATTGAACTAGTTAAGTTCATAAGTTGATTAGAAAATAAACTAACTTGTTAAGTTAAAAAGTTAAAAAAAATTAACTTTATAATTAGTTAATGCCCCCACCTTTGCCATATACTATATTAATATCAGTGTTTGGAAAGAACGTCGTTCATGAACGCACTTTCACGATTTCACGTTCATTTTTAGTGAACGATACGAGAACGTAACTCGTTTTATTAAAATAGAACGTGAACGTGAACGACGTTTATATTTTTAACGAACTTGATCGATTTTTAAGACGTTCAATTTATTTACCCTTTAATAAATATATTTATAAAATATATTAATTAATTATATTATAATATATAAGTATAAATAGTATTTTTATTTTTGGCTTGAGTTGTATATTATCATTATGTTTATAGGCTTTTATATTAAAGGCTCGGTCAAACAGAAAGTGGGCTGCCCGCGCGAGCACTGTAAAATAATACAAAGACCGCGTACCCATAAACCATGGCAGACGAAAAGTCCGGGTACAAAAAGTCCGGAATGAAAAAAGTTGTACAAAAAGTTGGATTCATTTTTTGATTGCCGGACAAAAAGTCACCCTCTGTTTGACTAAGCCTTTACAGCAGATAAATAATGCGTAAAAAAAATGTATAAAAAATAAATGAACGACCCAATGAACGCGTTCATTTTTTGAAAGAACGTGAACGTGAAAGCGTTCGTTTGCAAAAAAACACGAACTTGAACGTGAACGAGTTCTTTTTTTAAGGACTGAACGTGAACGAGTTCATTTTTTTAGTGAACGTTCCGAACACTGATTAATATTGTATAGTACCTACCTATACAGCTATATTACATGATACATCTATGCATAAATATGTGTCAGAACAAAAATGAATTATTTCCATTCTACAAGTATCACGAAAAACTGTTTTTTTATATGTCTCTTAAAAGTTAAAAGTATACCTATGCAGATATTTCTTTAAAAATAATATTGACAAGTTTTAACGCAGTTTAGTCGGTGCGCGATCAATCTCTGTTTAGATTGTTTGTTTGTTTAGGTTATAATAATTTATTATTTCATTAAATAATAACCAATTTTGCGTTGACTCTCCTGTAAATTTATCTAAATTTTAAAATTAATATTTTTGTTTAAAGTTTGTCCGAATATTTTGAAACCTACATGCCTATAAAATATCCATTTAAATGGAAAAATGTAACAATAATTGCCAATTGGCCAAGAATAAAATAAAATAAGAAAATTAACTATTAACAGTGTGAAACAACACATTTCGCAATATTTATTATTATTTAACTTGAATATCCTTGTGATAAAAAAAAAAAATTACAATTAAATGTAATCGCATGTCAGTGTGGTGGCCAACTGTGTGTTCACTAGGCGTAGCATATAAATGGTATTCTTTATATTAAAAGTGTTATGGTATTATTACGAATATATTAATTAATTTCAGAATAATTAAACATCAACGACTTTATGTTTAAAACGTAAAAACGTTTTATCATTGAATCATCTATATATGTATAAGAATCTAACTTGATTTTGGAGACGAAGGAAACCGGTTAGTTTGTTTATTTATTATTATTATTAATTATTTATGTATTTGTTTGCAATTGCATTTTTCCATTTAAAATATATACTATTCACTGAACAAAAAATTTATTGTTTTCTATCTTATCTATATTCTATAATAAACAGAATAAAATCTACCATTCCAGTGGTTGAATTCAAAATGTAGGATAATATATAATTTTCAGAAATCAGCAATAACTACAATATGTGATTATATATTATATTATTTGTATAGCCAAAAAATAGTCATATGTTTTTAAATTAAATTATAGAAAAATAACATCTTCCGGAGTAAGGTCGGGCAGCTAGTATAATCATAAAATCGATCAAATAATACGTCCATAGAATATTGTTCGATTGATATGATTGATTTAAGTACATTATTGGATGGTATTAAAAAATGAATTCAATCCAATTCCTTGAAAATACATTGTAATACTTAAGTATTTTAATGGTATAATTGACCAAATAGTTAAGAAACACATAATATAACGAAATAATAAATATAAATATCATATTATCAGATCTTTATTCAATAGATTATAGTTATACTTTGAATTATAATAGGTATGTATGGCTATATTAATTACACATAGATTCATCATCCCGCATTGACTATTATAATTTATTTCGATTTCCCTAGGTTTCCTTTGATATGACTATCAATTAATGTACATTTTTTATCGCAATACAATAACAATTTTGTAATCTGTCATGCAGTATAATATAAGTACATAATACGCCATCAATTTCCAAAAAATGATACATCGAATGGGGACTTTAAAATAGGTATTTAAAAGGGATTATTTAATCAAATTAAACTTCAAATTTCACAATGTTAGGTTTTGTGATAGTTTAACATTTTTACAATTTTCTTGAAAACTGTTTGTAGACATAGACAAAGTTAATACCGACATAAGTTTTGATGATACATGATATTTTTATTGTATTTGATAAAAAATGTTATTTTGTAATACTTCTCTGTATACTTTATATTATGTTATTTCTTTGTAGTTTGTACTCATAATATTTAAAAAGAGAAACCAATTGAGTTATCAAACGAAAATATATATTTGTGCTAAATTAATACAATTTACAGTAGGTACCTATAATTATTTCAAATATTTTTACATTTACAGGTATATTTATCAAAAGTGTAACTTATATACATAATAATATACCTCTAACATAAATAATTTAATAATGTGTAGGAGATACAAATTATTATTTGAACATTTCATTTTACTTCGAAAATTTGTACAATTATTTTAAAAATTTTATACATTTTATACATTTCATATATTATATACATTTTATACATTTTATACACATTACTGCATTAGTCATATATTTCTAAATTTTAAAATACATAATATGAATACGACACATATTAAAAGTATGATAGTGTGATTTAAATAGGTAGGTACCTACTATTTTTTTTTATTATAAAAAGAAAGTTTTCTTAAATTAGTCATTGACAAAATAATTGTATTTACAAACACAACTCCACAGTGTATGGATATAGTATTTTTTTGCTTAATTAAAGTAACTGATTACTTTCTGATGGGTGGTGGGGGGAAACATAGGAAAAATAAGTTCACAAATTAAATGAAATAGGTATCTATCAGAATATATCTAATTTAAAAGTCTTTATCAGTTATGTCCATTGCTGATAGTTGTGAATAAGAGTGAATAAAATAGAGTGAATCGAACTATATTGAAACTATTAGCGAATGTACGTTCTGCGTAATACATTTTTATTATTTGGGGCGGTGTACCTACACGATAAGTAGGTAGTCGAAATAATGCTTAGCTTTTCATCTTTTCCTGTGGGAAAGTGAATCTAGTAGGTGCATAGGGCATGTCGAAATGAACAGTACCTGCCTAGTCGCCAAAAGCGCCTGGAAAAACGAAAAAAAAATTTAGGAAAACGTGAGTTTTTACGTACCTACCTAATATCGGTTTTGATTTTTCGTGTAAGTGGTGTTACCTACTCTAAATTAAATGTCTGTAGATACATGCAATTTTCACTGATTGTTTATATTAGAATATAAAACCGTAAAATTTTCAAAAATTTTTAGATTCGTGTCGAGGTATTCATATACATATGAAATGTTCGATTATTTTAGTTTTTTCATAATTTATGTCGATGAAAAAAATTTCGCTCTGTCCAATAACTCGAGAATGTAATACGCCTACAACGTTCCTCGTAAGTTGTCTTTGGTGGAAATAAAAAAAAAGTTCGCCGTAAATCCTCAATAGTTTTCTATGAGCGTCTGAAGTCAGAATTTTGATAAAATTCGTAAAAATCACGAAAATTTGAAAACTATTTTTTAGTTAGAAATTCATACAAAATATATATATACGATTGCAGCGGTTCGACCCTTGACCCAAATAAAAAACTCCAGAGCCGTAACTACTGTCATCTGCATGCACTACTAGGAATCGTGTTTATTAAGTTCTTATTAAATAATATACATTTATTTTATTATTATGGTACAATAAACATACCTAATGTACAGAAATTATTTGGTCAAATCGATCGTTTGATGATTTTAAATAGAACTCTTCTTTGTTGTAGACACTGATTAGTATTACTGACTGTTATCAAATTGAAATTTGGATCTTTAGCACAAAATTCTGTGTCTTAAGTGTGTATGGTAGGTAAAACTATAGATACCTACATTAAACAGAATGTTAGTAAATATTATGTACTAACTTAATTTATGATATAAATACTGAGATTTCTAAAAATAATTTGAAATTTTCATCACATCGGTTAAGTAGTTTTTGAGTATATAAGTTACAAACATACAATCAACTCTCATAATATGATATTATGGTCTATGGTTTTACTATTGGGTTCATAATTAATTAGGTAATCTGTCATTGATTGAAAAGAAAATAGATTCACCTAATGATAAGAACAATTTTAAATACCAGACCGAAACAACCTAAATGACTGTGTAGTGTGTTGCGTACACCTGCTTACAGGAGAAGGTGTCAAGAATGGATGATGGTAGTTGTAATAATGATTGACAATTGTTGTTGTAAAATGATGTTTTATTAAAATGCTAGAGAAATGTCACAAGACAATTTTTTCACCCATGTATATATATATATTTTTTTGTGTTAGTTATATGATTTGTTACCTACTCGTTATCATTAATTTATTCATTTCTTAATACAATAATAAAATGGAACAAAATTTTTTTTTTATGTGTGTTAGTGGGTTGTCATAATACAACAGATATCTTATAATTATTGTTATGTTAGTTATTTTCATGTTATGTTTATATTAATTATTCACTATTATATTAGGTGTAATATATACTATATTATTTTTTTTTTGTACCTTTTAGATTCTGAGTGGAACGATGAATGTATTGATTTTACAATGATGTGTGTTTTTTTATTTTTTTATTGTTGTGTCTGTAA
>NC_042493.1:113885616-113885881 GCF_005508785.2 Acyrthosiphon pisum
CTTTATCTCATATAGAAAAATGTCAATATTAGTCAATTCAAAAATGTCTAAAAAAAAACATAGAAATATGCAATTAAAGTCTTAAATAAGTCAATAAAATGGAAAAAGTTGGTTAAATTTCTTATTATGCAGCCTAAAAGATTCACAGTTTAAATCGTTAATGTCTTGAAACAAATTATGCGGTCACTATTAGCATAATATCATACCATCAACCACGATAAATATCTAAAATCATACGAATCCGCCCTCTAATCATATTAAAATA
>NC_042493.1:113885981-113886482 GCF_005508785.2 Acyrthosiphon pisum
GATCAAGTTAATAAACACAGAAAAAATTAAGTTAAAAACTTAAAGTTAATTAGTCTTAAGTCCATAGACATGAAAACAAAATGTTTAATTGTTTTATAATATGGCTACAGTTAAATTTTATATTATATTATGATTTATTTTTTTCTTACATAGTATGTACAAATAACTGCTGCAGGTATAACAATAATTTACAACACATTACTACATTAGTCATTTATTTTTAAATTTTAAAATAAGTATAATAAACTATCGATACGACAAATATATTAAAAGACGTATGATAGTGTAATTTATAATGATTTTAAATATAGGTACCTACTATTCTTTTTTCATTATACAATTTAAAAATAAAGTTTTCTTAAATTAGTCATTGACAAAATAATTTTATTCACAAACACAGTGAGTAAGTACAGTTTTCTTTTGTTAAATAAACTAACTAATTACTTTCTGATGGGTGGTGGGGGGAAACATAGGTAAAATAAGTACACAGATTAAAGGAAA
>NC_042493.1:113886532-113887785 GCF_005508785.2 Acyrthosiphon pisum
AACAAAATAATTATTCAAATTAAAATTTGATACATTTTGTAAAAATTCGATCTTTAAATGCTTATAAAAAAAATGTATGTCTATGTATTTTTATTATTTTTCAACTGTTATTGTAACAATACATCAGGAGCGTTGTATTAAATGTTTACACTTTTTAACCGAACAGATAAAACTAACAGAATAATATCCATAAACAGCTCAAAAAGAGTCAAATTATTTTCAAAATTTTATCGTATATAGAAAATGTTAATGTAAATATTCAGTGAAATTTTCAAGTATCTACAGTCATTCGTTTTTTAATTACAACAAAATATGAAAATCGTTACGTGAGAAATTGAGTGAATATCAAATCTTGTAAAAGTATGAATTTCAAACGCTCATAAAAATTTAATTTGACTTGCTTGTAGACGTTTTTTTTTTTTTAAAAGGTAGACAAACTTATGAGAAATCTCGCATTACATTTTCAAGTCTTAGATTTAAAAAGAAATTTTTTCATGAATTTCCAACTAAAAATAATTTGCATATTTTCGTCATTTTTACGTATTTTGTCAATATTTGAACTTTAGATGCTTATAAAAAAAAAATTGTGACTATAGACTTTTAATTTTTTTCATCTGCCATTGAAACAATATACTAGGAGCCTTCTATTAAATTTTCAAGCTTTTTTAACCAACAAATAAAATTTTATTGATATTTATAGAAAAAAAACTAATAAAAATGGAAACTGAAAATGTCCGTCAAGAGCTCAAAATAAGTCAAAATATTTTCAAAATTGTATGGTGTAGTTATAGAAAATAAAAATATTAACATTCAGTCAAACTTTCATGTGCCTACGGTAATTTGTTTAAGAGTTGCACCAAAAACCAAAATCAATTTTCTCGAAAACAGATTTTGCGTAAAAATTCCCGTTTTTCCTTAATTTTTATTTTGTTTCTCACGGCGCTTTTGAAAACTACTGGGAAATTTTTACTTTTGACCCCCCCCCCCCCCCCCAAAGTACCAATTAGATTCACTTTCCTATTAGAAAAGAAATTTTTTTGGGCCCCCCCCCCCCCTTGAATAAGTCCTGGTTGCGCTACTGCTATGGGTTATTTATTTTTGTGCTTTTAGGACGCGTTTGGGTCATATTTTGCGCTTATGGGCTACAACCTTTTTATCGCATGCGACAAAGTTTATCACGATTTCAAGAATTTGGGTCCCTGAAAAAGGTAGGTAATAAGTCATCTAATTGAGTACATACATATATTTTGATT
>NC_042493.1:113887835-113890093 GCF_005508785.2 Acyrthosiphon pisum
CCAAACTGTCTCCGCTCAGAATCGTTTTTCTTATACAGTGATTATTATATCATTGAATTCAAAATTTAATACTACCCATTATACAGTGATCCATTTGTAACCTACTGTACAGCAGAGCGACATCCACTTACCCACCTTTTTTAATATGTAATTTCGTCCAAATTTGAACTTATAATGACTATAAAAATAAACTGTGCTTATGTATTTCTTAGAATTTTTATAATAATTTTATAATATATATATATATATATATTTATAATAATTTTTCTTAGAACATTTTATAATTTTTTAACTACAAAATAATTATTCAAATTAAAATTTGATAAATTTTGTCATAATTTCAACTTCAAATATAAACTTTAAACTGCAGTATTTTTTATTATCTTATAGGTATTATTGGATTAAGTTAGTTGAATAATTACATCGTAGATATTATTATGAAATCACTCCGATTTAATCGCATTCTTGTCTTTTAAATTTTTCATAAAATTGTAGAAATGAAATCCGAAAAACAATTAACTTTCAACATAACATTTAATACTCGTCGCCTACAAATACGATTATAATACATGTTAACTGTTTTAAACATAATGGATACTTGACAGTAAATCTGTACGCTGGTATCGTCTGTAAGTTTTATTAAAAATAGTTTAATGAGAAAATATTAACATAAAAAATGGTATGAATAATAACTATTTTACAACTAAATAATTAAAATAACAGTGGTTTTTTAGTTGTATCCTATGAATAATTAATATAATGACGTAAGCCTAAAAGAACATTAGAACTGTCTACTGCATTGTATACGTATTACAATAGAATATAGTATCATAATAATACAAACATTGTGATGCGTAGCAATATAGCATAAATAACATAATATAACGTAATATAATATAGAGGTAAGAATATAATTTCGATGGACGACTTCGTTCTAATTTAATTATTTGACGTTTATGTGGAATAAATGATAATTAGTCACATAATATGAGTAAAATCGATAAACTCACAAAAACTATAAAATACCGCAATGATAAAGTTTTTTTAAAAACAGTTTTTCGTAATACTATTGTAGAATTGAAATAATTAATTTGAGTTCTAATCCTATATTTATATAAAATCTATATGAATAAAAACATACATGGTAGAGTCTAGGAGGTGGCTATAAAGGATACCGACACAGATATAATTTTAATTGCCAAAAATGACCATGTGAGTGCGGTACTTGGCAATTATTATTATGATTTATAGATTTATTTTCGTGCTGTTTTTGCGAACGGTTTTTTATCGAACACAGATATAAATCTGTCAGCCTCGTGGTCCGGGCGTTGCCGTTGTACCTACATTGTTTTACAAAAAAATTGATATAATTGATATTTTATTGTCTTGCTGTTGCTAAATTATTATAATAATATACTTATGACATTTTAAAATATAGAGAATACATTAAAGTGACTCCGCTGGTTTACTACAACATGTTTGTCACCGACTTTTTACTAGTCGACAAATGGTCGAATGTTTTTCGTTCGATTAAAGTCATAAGTATATTATACAAGACACACAATATTCAAGAATACCAAATATTTATTTTCATGCTATAACATTTTTATCCGGTGAAACCCAAAAGTGCAAATCGACCTTTTTTTTTCGATAACTCAAAAGCGCAAAACGAATTTGCGCTTTTGTACCTTGGTAATGGTATAAAAGTGCAAAAAAAAATTGTATTACCTGATACATTATTTTATTTTTAATTGAAATTCGAGTGAAATATTTTAAATCGTATACAAGATATCCACCTATATCAGTTGGTGTCTGTGTATGATCGTGTCACGTGTGTCCGGTTTTCGCTAAAATTAAAATTATAAGTCTTCAAAAATGTATTGTTAAAATGTAATTTACATTACCTTACACAAAAGGGCTCAGCCACCTTCGGACGATTACCAATGGTCCAGAATCATATCACAGGCATTTGAAGGTTCAATTTTATAACTTCCCACCCATCTATTTATAGTTTTATTCTAGGTTTTTTAACATGTAATTTCGTCGAAATTCGAAATTAAAATGACTATAAAAATAAACTGTGCTTATGTATTTTTTTAGATTTTTTGGTTTCAGAATTAACTACTTACCTACGTGGAATCTTGTTTTAAATTTTCAATTCTTAGGTATAAAAGTTGAAAATTTTATGAATTTTTAACTACAAAATAATTATTCAATTTTAAATTTGATAAATTTTGTCAAAATTCGATCATTAAATG
>NC_042493.1:113890193-113894065 GCF_005508785.2 Acyrthosiphon pisum
CCCTTTCGGTAGTTTACAGTGCTTGGGGCAACGGTGTTGTTGTTTTTAGTTGCGTCTTTACGGTAGACGAACTGTTTTTGGTATTTTGAGAGTAGGTACCTAATAATTATTTACGGCAGATAGTGTGTCACGCTGTCAGATATCGTTGGGTACAGGTTTAGTTATCTACAATTTTCGGATAACCGTATTATATAATTAGGGTAAAAACCAGTATTTTGTGCGTTGAATACGTAGCCGTGATATAACGCACGGTGACAGGTGTGATATGGTAGCAGGTTACGATATATTGCGTTATGGCAGGTGGAGACAACGCTGAGTGTGAGCGTATAGCCCGCGCGGTGGAGCGCGCTAAGGTTAGGCGTTCGAGTGTGATTAACCACATCAAGACTGTGCATAACTTTACGCTTCGGCTTGAGGTGTAACCCGGGCTATGTCTGACTGTGACAAGTCTAGCCGGTGATTTAGATGCGCTATGGATATAGCTTAGGGCTGAGGATGATGCCGTGTTGGACGGCCTGTATGAGCTCGATAAGCTCTCCGAGTATGATGACAGGTTATTGGCCGAGGTGCGGAAATGTGTTAGTGACTGCAAGATCGCGGCGGCGATGTTAGCCCCCAAGGGAGCTGAGATTATTGATATGTCGTACCTCCAGGAGAAGTTAGTGTCAACCGGTCAATCAGCGCATAACACCGTGCTCACGGGCGCAAAAACCGTCAGCACGGTTACCGGAAATTCCTTTTCCGGAGTTCAGCGGGGATTTCCCATTATGGCCAAATTTTCGCGATAGATTTACAGAACAAGTTGATTCGTGTGATTTTTCAAACAGTGATAAAATGTATTATCTAACAGGGTGTCTCGAGGGCGACGCAGCGGAGGCGTTACGTGGTATTCCGGTGTCCACAGATAATTATGTGCTCGCATGGTCCGTGTTATCCGAGCGGTTTTATCGACCGCGATTAGTTGCTACGTCATTAGTTGATAAATTGTTAAACTCGCCGGCTATGTCACAGGAGTCGTTATCGGACCTTAATAATTTTGTAGGTACTTATAACGAAGGAATTTCGCTACTCGAAAGCGTTCAATGTACCGAATATGGGTTCCTTCATTTTATTCACGGTCGCTTTTAGACGGTTGTCCGTTTCCACACGCAAATCGTTCAAGTCGAGTAGTACGAAAGAGTATCCGTCAATTGGTGAACTATTTAAGTTTGTCCACTCTCACAAAAGGTGCTATATGTAATGGGCACAAAAGGTGGTGGCCAGCAAAGGGGGAATATTTAATACCATACAATAAAATATGATAATACAAATAAATAGGAATAAAAACCATATCGGCTATAGCGCGATCCCGACGTTTTCTTCTTCGGTTGGACGTTGGACGGTTGATGGTGACGATGAATGTGGTCTTAACTTTAGATTCTATAGGGACTGCACACGGGCAAACCGACGACTTTGGTGGTACGGTCGTTACTGGTCGGCGGTCGTTTTTGATGCGCACGCGCGCGCGTGTGTGTGTGTGGGTAGTGGACCCATCAGCTTATCACCGA
Source organism: Acyrthosiphon pisum (assembly GCF_005508785.2). Classification (NCBI taxonomy): domain Eukaryota; kingdom Metazoa; phylum Arthropoda; class Insecta; order Hemiptera; family Aphididae; genus Acyrthosiphon; species Acyrthosiphon pisum. The sequence continues at coordinate 113,891,741 of NC_042493.1, forward strand.
GTGATAAGCTGAACAGATTCGTTTGAACATACTACCTCAACAACAATATTATGCAGAAAAGTTATTCTAAAAACCGTCCCTCCACTTATAATACATAATTATGGCTAAATCTCGTATACAGAGTGCGCCAAATAATTCTCCAAAATAACCAATCTATTACAACTCAAAAAATCGTTTTTCATTACTCGTGACAGATGAGACCGTCGACCCTGTCCACTAGGTCACCGATATGGAGCTAGAGTCAGAATCAGATAAACAGTCAAATATTATTGAAAACAAACTGATACCGCCACCGCTAATATTTATTCGCACAGTCAAAGTCTTAAACTCTTTCTGTCCACAAATTAAAGAAATAAGTAGTAACGAGGTGTGATAATTTTTCTTGAAAAAGTTCATTTAATGACATCAAACTGTCTACTAGCACAGTCGAATCGTATATTATATTCGTCATTACATTTCTACAGTCTAGTAACGCAGATTACCACACACTTTCCAACTCAAATAAGTAAAATCGTTCTGAGCTGTTATTAAAAAACCTTTCTCACTCATCACTCATCACACAACTTCATTATAATTTATAAGTGATATAAGAAATTAACTATTATTTCTCTCAAGCATAATCCAAGGAATAAAACCAATGTATTACAACGTAATACCAAACATCCTCTTCCACTCTTCATTATTGACCCAGAACCTAATATCATCAACAAAGACATTTTAAAAATTAACCTTCTCTGTCACTCAAAAAAAAATTGAAGAGTCCCGCAAAAGCCACCAGGCACCAGCCAGTTCAATGTATTTGCTGACAATGCTACGGGCAACCTAAAACTTATTTTAACCACTCACCAAAATGCGTCTACTGTTGTGAACTCCATTCATCAAATAGTTGTCAAAAATTATCAAACCTGTCAGTCAAATGTACCCTTCGTAGTGGTTCCCAGCGGGCCAACTACAGAGGTTGTCCAGCTCACAAATCTTTTGAGGCTATCCAACAATCAAAAAATAAAAATTACTCAGTTCAAGATAATACCAAATCCTCACGTAGTTATAATTTAAATAATAATAATAATCTTAGAAATAGTAATATATTAATAAACACTAGGTACTTTAATATATAACTATGTTATGTTGCTCCAAGCTCATACTCTCGGGCTATTAAAAACAATACAGAAAACCACCTTAACGCTTTTATCGAAACCTTTGCAGACCAGACCTCTCTGAAAACCTCGTGCTCTAGTGATGAACTCCAATCACTAATATTACTCAACACATCTCACTACGTGCCACAGCCATTAACAAGCTCATTACCTAACCATCAATTATTTATTAAGTTATTAAATAAAAATGTAATTATTATTGAAGTAGTGTCATTGGATACCTCATAATTACATATCATCACAACTAGCACATTATATATAAGTTATCAAATTTACCTATTATATTATGTTGTATAAAGATTGTAAATATTTCTCTTCTCCAATAATAAAAAAAAAAAAATGTTGGCAGGCAATGTGCGACATTTTGATTTGATGCATGACTGTACCTGATCTTTTCGATTAACCAATGGCAACCAATAATAAAGAAATACTATTGTCTATTTCTACTAATTATTTCGTCTATAACCAATAGTAGTCATTTATATAAAAAAAATTTTATCGTAAATCTCAAAATCCCTGTTTGAGGCTCTGTCTGCAGGACTTTTATTGGTCTTAACGTGATGTTATATAGCCTTCGTCGATAAATTGACTATACAAGACAAAAACAATTTTTCAATTCGAACCAGTAGTTACTGAGATGAATGCGTTCAAACAAACTAACTCTTCAGCCTTATAATATGAAGTATAGATAGTATATAGATTATAGACAATAATATATATATATGTGTGTGTGTGTGTTTGTTTTTAAAAGTACCCATTTCTATATCTGTATCTGTTTTTTTGAAAATATTTTTTTGCATAGTTTCAAGTCGCTTATAAAACAACGTTTTTCTTAAAAAATTATATTTTTAAATATTTTTTATCCTTATAATTTTTTAAGTTTTTTACTTTTTTGAATGACAATAACATTGTGTTTTAATTTTATATTCCAAAGCAGAATATTTTTCTTAGTATTTTGGTACATGAAAATCGAATTTGTGACGAGTAGTTTATGAGTTATAAATAGGGCCCGGATTTATATGCAAATGCATGTTCTTCTACAATTTACCTAGAACAATTTTGATTATAAATGTCGACGTTTCGTAATGTGTAGATTCTATGGTTCAATTTTTTTTTGCATATTTAGCATATTTGAATGAAAATGCATATTTTGTGACGATCAAAGATG
>NC_042493.1:113895251-113899528 GCF_005508785.2 Acyrthosiphon pisum
TAGATACAGTATAGTATACTGTACAATACGTATTGTACAGTATAGTATACTGTACAATACGTATTGGGTAACACAGAGTTTAGTTTGTATGGTCTTTATCGTGCGTAGTGTACAGTGTACGGTATATTTTGTTTAAAAAATCTAACTTACTACTTTTATTTTTATATAATGCCTAAAGTAAATAATGCTTCCCGGTACGTAAATGAATATTGAAACATATTTAAAACAGACGGAAATATTTTATTTTGCAATTTTTGTTTCAATTCGAAAACTTGAAATCCATATTTATTACTTCATGCTGGTACTCGTCCAATAATAATAATTTAATATAAATAGTAAAACTTTAATTAACTTATTACACTTTTATACTTAAAAAATGTCATTAAAAATGTTATTTTGCATTTTTTTATTAATAAACAATTTTTATACCTAATATATTGTTAATTTGTAAAAAAAATTCATTTTGCATATTTTTTGCATATTTATGATATGAATCGGCATATTTTATAGATTTTTATTGCATATAAATCCGGGCCCTAGTTATAAATATTCAAAGTTTAGATGAGCAGAGAAGTGGACAAACATTTCGCGGGGTAACCCCGTACCACTCCACTCCGCTGATCTATACTTTAAATATTTATAACTCATTAACTACTCGTCCCAAATTTGATTTTCTGTATCAAAATATTAAGAAAAATATTCTGTTTTGGAATAAAAAATTAAAACCCTATGTTGTCATTCAAAAAAGTAAAAAACTTAAAAAATTATATTTTTAAATATTTTTTATCCTTATAATTTTTTAAGTTTTTTACTTTTTTGAATGAAAAATAAAAACGTTATTTTATAAGCGACTTGAAACTATGTAAATGTAAATGTAAAATTCACATTTTTTGAAATAATGAGTGTTCAACTATAAAAGAATCACCCGGTATACTAGCTGACCCACCCGGCGTTGCCAGGGCAAAAGTCACCTCAGGTGAAAACTGAGATTTTTTTACATTGTCCTTATTATTATAAGTATAAGTTGAAGGACTTAAATACGCATTAATTGTATATATATTAAACTGATCCAGTTCACTTCGTTCCCTGTTAAAATACGTACCAAATTTATATGATTCAAACTTTGTTCAATTCGTTTATTTAATATTCGGTGTATGATGTTCAAAACTAAAAAGTTTTCATCGATCATCTTGAATATATAATTACCCGTGAGACACGCTTGTATGTTTTGTATGCGGGAGACACGCAGTATGATTTCATGTAGGTAGACCCCTCGAAGTGCGTACGTAATTACGAATGTTTTATTAACACGTTTTTATTATGATGTGGTTGTGTAGGTTCCCGGAACAACAGTCTTATTATTTTAAGAGTTGTCAATTTGTATGCGCAACGAAGTTAATATATTAATATTAACTAATAAGTTAATATTATTAATAATAATATATTATATTATACTAGCTGAATAACCCGGCGTTGCCCAGGAAATAAATTGTGATGAATTAACTCCTTTTGGGTGTAATTCGTTGTGCATATAGGTATGGAAGCAAAATCATATTATGGCCCGTGAGTTTCGTTTATGGTTATGCGGACAGTATATTATCGGGTAGGAAATCTACATAACATGTGGTAGATTGCGGACTTAGCGAGGTGGGAGATAGAATATAGCATATATTAGTACAGCTTTGTAGTTCAAAAAAAAATTGTATACAGTGTTCCTAAAATAGTATTTAAGTTATGGTTGATCATCCCGGATTTTTAGGAGTATTTAATATTTATAGATTAATATATTTTGGGCAGTTATTTTATTTTATTTTAACGGACAAACCAGAATAATATTGTACCTAGCTTTGTGAAATAATTCGTATGTATAACCTGCAACCATTAATATAAAAAAACCCGTGAATATTAAAAAATCGGTTTGACCACCTCATTAAAATATGAATATAAGAAAATCCTTTCTTATTGCACATCTAGATGAATAAAAGAACAACTATTCCAAATATAAAGTACGTAGGTTTTATATTTTAAAACCAATATTGTATATTTAAATTAAATATTACTTGATAGATGGCGCCACTATTGTAATATTTCCACCCCCTTTTACCCCTTTAGAGGTCGAATTTTTAAAAATCCTTTCTTAGTGCTCTCTTCAATTGCTTAAAGAACCTCTGTACAAAATTTCAAGTCTCTAGACCCAGCGGTTTGGTCTAGGCGTTGATGAATGAATAGGGGTGGTCTCCTATATGTATATAGAAGAATATCTGTTGCACATTCTTATGTACAGTGTTGAGTTTATCTAGATAAATTTATCTAGATAAATTATCTAGATAAATATTCTTTTATCTTTTATCTTATCTAGATAAATAGAGAATATTAATTAACACAGTTATCTAAGATAAAAATCACTATTATCTAGATGAATTTATCTAGATAATAAAATTTATCAAACGGGTCTTATTTATTATAGGTAGACAATTAAGTAATAAGTAGGTAGTATTTACTATGTAAGTAATAATAACTAATAACCATCGACATTTTCGATAACATCCTATTAAGTTATTCTAGGTATATTGCTACGACTGCTACGAGTTTTTGGTTGTATGGTTTCGTAGTATTTAATAATTAATATTATGTTATATCATAAATCATACCTACTGCTGGTACCTATATTGTGTAAACATATTGTAATAAAACATATATAATTAATATACATCCATAATACCCAAAAATAAAACATACCAGACGGCACTACGTCAGTCCAGAATAACATAAAAATAACTCAAAATAATATGATTGTACAAAAATTACGTATTAATATTATTATCATTGGTTATAAAATGTACAATAATAGACATAGTATTTATTAATTATTATCAACGATTTTATAAACATAATAAATGGTAGGAGTATCTAGTATCTAGTAGAGTAGTAGACCTATTGGATCACGTCAACAAACAGCAAGGAGCTGAAATATTATTATAGTCATTAGTCGTAAAACTACCTCGTGAATCGTGCGACATATTATAATATTTATTATGTTATATATTGGAAGTCGACTCACCATAGTACCGTACGCGTGTTTTTACTAAAGTTTAATAATTGAATTTAGTCAAATCTGTGATCAAGTATTTTTTACTATGCGGAGATTTTTAATATTGACTACTGATAAAAATGACGCAAGTCGGTTGAAAAAACAACGTCTTCAAGAGGAAGAAGAAGACGATCCTGGTAAAAATAATAATATTCAAGAAAAAGATCTACCTAAGTTATCTGAAGAACCTTTGATTAAATCATACTTATTAGATGGTCAATTTTTTACTGTTGTTAGAGAAGATGGATTAAAATTGACTGCACAATGTAAAAATTGTCCCAAAATCATTCAAGGACAAAAATTGTCCACAGGAAACTTCTTAAGTCACTTAAAAGTAACTACCTAATAATTAAGTATAGTAGTATACATTGTACTATTATACTCGTATAATTTTAATTTTGTATGCAATAATTGCAATAATTAATAGTATACCAAACGAAAATAAATATTTGTGATTTTAAATTTTTAGTATAAACATAAAACATTGATTCCGAAAGTTGAAGAGGCTCGAAAACGTGCAAAGAAATCAATGGTAACATCTATAACGCATGCAGAATTACAGGGAAAACGATCTACTAAATTATCAAAACAACAGGTAAATTGTATAATTAAATCTAGTTATTACTTATTAGTTATTATAAACTAAAATAATTGCCAAATATTTATACATAATACAAGTATTTTTGCTTTAAATTATTAATTTTGGGAATATATTAAGAGAGTTGTTTTTGTATAGCATACAAGTTAAATAATTGATTTATTTAGTAAAAACTTTACTGGACAGATAAATTATGTTAAAATAGTTGTGACAGTTTATTTTCTTAATCTGCAACTGTTCACTTGTGTTAAAATATAGTACATACCTATATAATATGTTAATATACAGTGTAAAGGGTTTGGCGTCTAGTTATTACTTATTAGTTATTATAAACTAAAATAATTGCCAAATATTTATACATAATACAAGTATTTTTGCTTTAAATTATTAATTTTGGGAATATATTAAGAGAGTTGTTTTTGTATAGCATACAAGTTAAATAATTGATTTATTTAGTAAAAACTTTACTGGACAGATAAATTATGTTAAAATAGTTTTGACAGTTTATTTTCTTAATCTGCAACTGTTCACTTGTGTTAAAATATAGTACATACCTATATAATATGTTAATATACAGTGTAAAGAGTT
>NC_042493.1:113899578-113916911 GCF_005508785.2 Acyrthosiphon pisum
AGGAGCCATGTATTAAACTTTCAAGTATTTTTATTCAACAATATAAATTTTTATTGACATTCATAGAAAAAAAAACTAATTAAATTGGAAGCTGAAATTGTTCGTAAACAGCTCAAAACAAATCAAAATATTTTGAAAATTTTATCATGTATAGAAAATGGAAATATAAACAACCAGTGAAAATTTAATGTATCTACAGTCATTCGTTTTAATGTTACACCAAAAACCAAAATCAAATTTCTCGAAAACAGATTTTGCGTAAAAATTCTCGTTTTTTCCTTAATTTTTCTTTTGTTTTTCACTGCGCTTTTGAAAACTATCGGAAATTTCAAATTTTTACCTCCTGAATGCACCAACTAGATTCACTTTGCCATCAAACAAGATACTGTTGAAGAAAATCGAAAAAGTTTTACTGCCCCAAACCGTGATGACAGAAACAAAAAAAAAAAAAAAACACACATCATTGTAAAATCAATACATTCATCGTTCCACTCAGAATCTAATACGATTTTAATAAAATACATTTATTTTTGTAAAATTGATTTTCGCTTATGGGTTATTAAAAAGGTTTTGTTTTGTTTTTTTCTGTTTTGCGATTGTGGGTTATTTATTTTTGCGCTTTTAGGTTACGTTTGAGTCGTATTTTGCGCTTATGGACTACAGCCTGATATTATATTTTATTATGTCGATTATTAGGGGGGTATAGGAAAAAAACAACCAGTCAGCCTATATAGGTTAGCTGGTTAGGAATTATTAATTGTATTTAGTTTTTACTACTCACCTATAAATTAAACAATTTTATCGGTGTTGTACGTCTTGTACAATGGCGTTTTATGTATTATTTTTTAAGACATTTATTTTTATTTTAGATTTGTACCAAAGCAGTTCCTCTAGGCTCTAGTTATGCTCTTATCGAGGTGTATGCATGTACATTAAATTGCCTACTTGGTCAAACTTGGGGTGGGAATTAATATATTCAACAAATTCAAAATAGCCCGTGCAACGCACTCATATTTATATTTAGTAATTAGAAGTATGTAATATGTATATATATATATATTATTTGAATATTTTATGCTAATATGTAATAAAGTCTAGTCAGATATATCAGATACGACTCAATGGTGGTGAAGAAAATGACATTTGATGAATGGCATCGATGTGTAATTAGAAAATAGAAAAAACTAAGGCGATATCACCTATAAGTGGTAGTCAAAAGATTTTGTCATGAAATTAAAATTTCATTTTATAATTATTAATAATAATATACCTATCTACTTAAATAAGTTTTAAATTTGTGACAAGACATATCATAAATCATGAACATTAATTTTATTCTTTAAACGAAATATAATATTGGCCCATGATATGATTATTTTTATAAACACCAATATGTGTTGTATCCCATATGGCCCGTATCGGCCAAATCATATGTGGTCAAAATGTATAAATAATTTATGATTACGTTATAATATGTTTAATTATTAATTAATAAATGTTAAATACCAATCATTCAAAAACTGTCAAAAACTAGTTGTGAAAAAAAGTATTCGAATATGTATTATGAATATATTTTTTAAGAACTATTCGAATACGTATTCTGAATACTTTAATTCTCATTTATTCGAATATGTATTCCGAATACAAAATAAAAGTATTCTTTACAAGACTGCCGAGCCCCATTTGCCCCTCCCCCCTTAATCCGGGCTTGGTCGTCTGCGACTGTCGACGTCACTCGATTTATCATGTAATTCAATGATTTTCTTCTTTTATTGTAATTCAAAAACGAAAAACCGTAGACCGTAGACCGTAATCATATGATTATTTTATTAATTCATAATATGAATATTATCTAGGTATATATATAAAAATGTCTGTTTCTCTGTCTGTCTGTGTATTCATTTCACCATGGCAACCATTCATATATTATTTTGAGATTTCAGTCTGTGTGTGTGTCCATATTACAAATAAATCAAAACCTTGATAAAACACAACCCTGCATATTATGGTTGAACCAAATTTGAATCTAAACCAGTGGTATCAAACTCAAATTTTTTTACTTAGGTCTATAAAATATAAAATTTATATTGATGTAACGATCTGTTAGTGAAGCATGGACAAAGTACTTATTATCATACTATTACTTGTTAGTACATTATACCCACAATTAACACAAATGGTTACAAATGACATGATGCGATGTTATTAATAGTGTTGCAATAACCTGAAATAATTTTATCGGTAATTACTAATCAGGGATTGATTTCCAACAAGGTGTGTAAAAATAAAACATTGCGATTGTAAAATAATATTATATTCATGATTATTGACGTTTAAATAAAAATAAAAATTTATACTATTCTATAATTATAAGAAATACATATTCCAAATTTCTTAAATTATTGCGAGCCACATCGATAAGGTCCGCGGGCCGCATGTTTTTGAGGCCACTGCTATAAGCCAAGAATCAATATTAGACATCTAAACGGTACAATAACGTATCACGAAATGTGTAAGAATTGAGTCATGACGTAATCATTATGAATGTTTTTGACACACGTTTGGAATTGGTTTTACATAGCGTAAATTGCGTAACATGACAAAAAAATATAATATTCAAACCTATCATATTGAATGATCAACACAATGCCTTAAAAGTTTAAATTAGAATAGAAGCGGGGTAGGTATTGTAATGATATAGGTAAAACACCATTACCGTGATTATTATATTTTATTATTTTTATAAAAATTTAGGTACTGGCAGACGCGTGTGTCATCTTTCATTCAATTGTAATATCACGGATACCCGCCATAACAATAGGTTATATCTAACAGTGGCGCGGTCGTTAACCCTTCTACCCTGATATTTTCATTTCGTTAATTATGATACATCAACGTTAATTTCCGTATAATGATTATTTTTAAGATGGTAGAATACTACTAATTTGTCTGTTTGTCCGATCATAGCAAATTTGTTAAAAATTACCTGTGGCGGTAAGTTGTTATCGTTTATTAATTCTCTTATCGCTGGATGCTTTATTAATTTATCATTTGAAATAGGTTAAATTATAATATTATTTTCACCGTGTTTTGCGTGTTCAATGCTTCCTTCAATTTCTGTTATTTTGGAATCAAAAATAGGTTTGGCATCTGCTTTTTTAAATTCTTCGAAATCGCTAATTGGCTCATCATTGGTAACAACTTATATACGCGATAAGCAATCGGCGTTCGAATGTTGTGAGCCTGCCCTATGTATAATTTGATGATCGTACTCTTCGTGAGTGTTGCGCAAAGATAACTAAATATTTATCTAGATAAACATCAAAGATAATTGGTTATAATTTATCTAAATAAAGATAAAAGATAATTGGTTATAATTTATCTAGATACATATAAAAGATGATTAATAGTTTAATTATTTAGATAAAGATAAAAAATAAATAATATTTACCTGGATAAAAAAAAAAGATAAATTTTTTTTATTCTTAACTGCACTTATTATCTAAACTAACATTTATTTTTCCGTTATAATTATTTTTTAGAATACATTTTCATTCAATTTCATTCATTTTAAGATTACTTTTTATCATTATAATTATAATATAAGTAATATTAATTTTTATTTTTGTTTAAAAAACTACTCTCATTATTTTTTTTCGGGTTGAGGCTTCGACAACTGAGGTCATTAGACTGTGGAACTGTGGGGGAGAGTACTGTAGGTTTTGGTTAATAATAATAATCATGATTTCGATAGTGAAGTAGCACTACCATAATTTATACCATGTATTATAATTACCTTGCTAATAACTAATAAATTGAAAAAAAAATACCTACACCGCACATTGGTCTGAAAGGTAAATTTAGCTTACATAAAATTAAATTTTAGTTTTTACTCGTAATAAATTACAATATTTTTTTACTTTTGTGTATTAACTATTAAATAGATAAATATGAGATAGGTACCTCCGCGTATAGCAATTTTGGTATACACTTAAGGACTTTGATTTATTTATACGCATTTAATACAAATATACGATATTAAATATTACAATATTTTAACACGAAATATTAAACTTAAATGATTAATATTATAAAAGTTATATTATTCTGAATCATTACCAGATTCAGATTTACTAGAATCACTTTCTTGGTCTTCAGGAATTATTATTAAAAGTCTTGCATCGTGTGAAAATGTCTGCAATTTTTCCGGTTGAATGTTTCGCATGGATATTAATGGGTCGGATGAAACTAGCAACATTTTAATGAGATCTTCATTAATTTTCACTCTGGATAATTTTCTAGTGTGATGTTCCCTGTAGTTTTTGTAATTTTTGTTTTGGCATTCTTGAGCTTCTTCAGACAATTGGCCTTTATAAATATATATTGTACATATTATATACACAAACATAATATATAATATTCAAAAATACCAATTGGTAAAATTGCATGCCGGATTGTTTTTTGGCTATAAGCACTTTGTCATATGATGGATAAATATTTGAATTTCGAGCTTTAGAACCGAGTCGAATGATTGTGTACTGATTTTTTGTTAAATTATTATCCATGATAAATGCCACAGCTTCGTTGGGAGAGTAAGGCATAGTAAAATGTGCTTGCAATAACAGCTTAAAGTAAAATGAAATAGATACTAATAGACAATATTGTTCAAATTGTATACATTTTGAATTGTCTATAGACATTAATAATATTTATGGCTTTAATTTTATCAAATCAATTAATTAATGGGTACATATAGGTAGTATATAAAACAAATATGTTATTTAAATAACATTTTATCATACTTTCTGAATTGGGTTATATGTACCTAAGTTAAATCTACCTTTCAGACCACTGTGCACCGTTTTTGAAAATCATTAAAGCCATAATTCATAAACATCTATTTATGTTTATTGTTAATTTATTATATTAAGAATATAACTGATAATATTAAGAGGATGTCAAAGCACTTTTCGTTTTCTCTCTCTGGCCCACGCGCAACATAGACAAAACGCATTTACGCAAAATCATTTTTTCTATACGTTTAAGTAATCTTAGAGTAAAGTCAACTATTAAAAAAAAGATAGAGAATAATAATTTTGAGGGAGTGACTATCGATTTTATATTTTATTATTATTTGCCTTTCTATTCTACTTTCAAAAAAAAATAAAAAAAATGTTGTACATTTAAATGATGTTTAAAATGTTTTGAGAAAATATTTAGACAAATCAATATGTCATTCGCTCAAAAGCATTATTCTCTATCTTTTTTGTCAAGGGTATCTTTACTCTAAGATTACTTAAACACATAGAAAAAATGATTCTGCGTAAATTAATGTGCGAGCCAGGGAGAGAAAACAAATAGTGCGCTGACAGCCTCTTAATAAAATATGCGGGCCAATCAAAATATCATTGTTGTATACCTAGTACCTTCTAAGTCTCGTGTAGTTGTGTCTATAATGTGGGTGGGCGTGTGGTTAGTATGTCCGTATAATTACCCGTATCGGACCGTATAGAATTATTAGAAATTACGTAAATAAGCAACACGGAAAATTATTATTATAATTCAGCGCTTTATTTTTCGAAATAAAAATTTACCATACCTTAGTTTTTGAGGATCAAATAAAAAAAAAGGCGGGTAAGTCGTGGATGTCGCTCTGCTGTACAGTAGGTTACAAGTGGGTTACTGTAATGGATGGAATTAAATTTGAATCCAATGATATTATATCATTGTATACGAAAAACGATTCTGAACGGAGATGATTTGCAGTGTTGAGTTTATCTAGATAAATTTATCTAGATAAATTATCTAGATAAATATTCTTTTATCTTTTATCTTATCTAGATAAATAGAGAATATTAATTAACACAGTTATCTAAGATAAAAATCACTATTATCTAGATGAATTTATCTAGATAATAAAATTTATCAAACGGGTCTTATTTATTATAGGTAGACAATTAAGTAATAAGTAGGTAGTATTTACTATGTAAGTAATAATAACTAATAACCATCGACATTTTCGATAACATCCTATTAAGTTATTCTAGGTATATTGCTACGACTGCTACGAGTTTTTGGTTGTATGGTTTCGTAGTATTTAATAATTAATATTATGTTATATCATAAATCATACCTACTGCTGGTACCTATATTGTGTAAACATATTGTAATAAAACATATATAATTAATATACATCCATAATACCCAAAAATAAAACATACCAGACGGCACTACGTCAGTCCAGAATAACATAAAAATAACTCAAAATAATATGATTGTACAAAAATTACGTATTAATATTATTATCATTGGTTATAAAATGTACAATAATAGACATAGTATTTATTAATTATTATCAACGATTTTATAAACATAATAAATGGTAGGAGTATCTAGTATCTAGTAGAGTAGTAGACCTATTGGATCACGTCAACAAACAGCAAGGAGCTGAAATATTATTATAGTCATTAGTCGTAAAACTACCTCGTGAATCGTGCGACATATTATAATATTTATTATGTTATATATTGGAAGTCGACTCACCATAGTACCGTACGCGTGTTTTTACTAAAGTTTAATAATTGAATTTAGTCAAATCTGTGATCAAGTATTTTTTACTATGCGGAGATTTTTAATATTGACTGCTGATAAAAATGACGCAAGTCGGTTGAAAAAACAACGTCTTCAAGAGGAAGAAGAAGACGATCCTGGTAAAAATAATAATATTCAAGAAAAAGATCTACCTAAGTTATCTGAAGAACCTTTGATTAAATCATACTTATTAGATGGTCAATTTTTTACTGTTGTTAAAGAAGATGGATTAAAATTGACTGCACAATGTAAAAATTGTCCCAAAATCATTCAAGGACAAAAATTGTCCACAGGAAACTTCTTAAGTCACTTAAAAGTAACTACCTAATAATTAAGTATAGTAGTATACATTGTACTATTATACTCGTATAATTTTAATTTTGTATGCAATAATTGCAATAATTAATAGTATACCAAACGAAAATAAATATTTGTGATTTTAAATTTTTAGTATAAACATAAAACATTGATTCCGAAAGTTGAAGAGGCTCGAAAACGTGCAAAGAAATCAATGGTAACATCTATAACGCATGCAGAATTACAGGGAAAACGATCTACTAAATTATCAAAACAACAGGTAAATTGTATAATTAAATCTAGTTATTACTTATTACTTATTAGTTATTATAAACTAAAATAATTGCCAAATATTTATACATAATACAAGTATTTTTGCTTTAAATTATTAATTTTGGGAATATATTAAGAGAGTTGTTTTTGTATAGCATACAAGTTAAATAATTGATTTATTTAGTAAAAACTTTACTGGACAGATAAATTATGTTAAAATAGTTGTGACAGTTTATTTTCTTAATCTGCAACTGTTCACTTGTGTTAAAATATAGTACATACCTATATAATATGTTAATATACAGTGTAAAGAGTTTGGCGTTTGGGGACATTTTTGCAATTAAAAATTAAAAATAATACACATTTAGAAATTAAAAATTTATTTAACTAATGAATTTTGTAAACGTGATGACAACAACTTAGAAAGTTTATGTCCAGCTATTTTTAAGACAAATACAGTTAAATCTTAAATATTTAGGTCTGCATCTTGATAATTGTCTAAATTGATAAGTTATTATTAATTTAAGAAAAAATGTTTATGTATTTTAAATCTTAAAAATATTTTGAATAATAATATGGTAGAGGTACCTATGCTCTAATACAATCTATATTACTCTATTACTAATTAGTATTTAGTAATTACCTTTTGTGGTTCCGCTTATCTAACACACATCAAATATCAATAAACTCGAGACCACTTTAAACTCCTTAGTAAAATATCTTTTCTAGAAGCCAAGACCATTCATTATAAATACACTATATAGAATATAGATAGTTGAAAATATTAAACATTACTTCGCATTATTTATTATAATATGTTTATACCTTATTATTTAAGCATAAATATACCATTATACTACCAAATCATACCTATTATACTTGCTCAATACTAATTTAACTAATCCTATATTAAAACATGTTTAGCAAAATCCGGACCTCATTAAGTATTTGTAAGTTTTTGGGTTAAATTTAAAATTAACCCTCAAAACTTTTATTATCTTCATTTAAAAAAAAAAAATATTTTTGCCATTATTTTTAATACATATAAGTAAAAATTAAAAATTAAATTGTATGTTGTTAATTTATATAACTTACTATTATGTAATAAAAACACAATTTTTTAATTAAAAAGGTTCACATAAATTAGTACCCTTTGAAGACAAATTGTAAAATTAAATAACTTAAGTATTATGTTTTAGTTTATGATATTATGTGTTTTTAAATTAATTGTTTTACAATTTATTAATTTGTACTTATTTTAGGTGAAAAATATTGTATTTGATTACATTATACAAGAAATGAGACCCCTCATTTGCTGTGAAAAGCCTGCTTTTCGAAGACTAGTCATGGAATTAGCTGGAATAACTGATTCATCATTACTTCCTAATCGAAGACAATTGGCTAATGATTTGAAATTAAGATATTCAACATTTATAAATATGATGACCGATTTAATAGAAAAACAGAGTTATATTTGCATAACAGCAGACATCTGGAGTGCAAATAATAAAAGTTATATGGGCATGACTTATCACTATATTGAAGAAAATACATATAAACGTCATTCGTATGTTCTTGGTTGCCGAAGGATAATAGGGACTCATAATTTTCTAGCCATCGCTAAGGTCATAACTGAAGTAATGGATACATACTGTATAACCAACTCAAAAGTCACTCATGTAATTACAGACAACGCCAGTAACTTCGGTAAATGTTTTCGCACCTTCTCAAGTTCAATTACTTCTTCAGATCATTCAACAGAAAATTATGACATTGGCAATTTAAATTCTGATGAATCTGGTAGTTATACTATAGTTGACAATTCAGACTCTGAATCTGAAAACGAAGACGAGAACATTGAAAGAATTGATGTTGGTTCAATTTTTTATAATCAAGAAGTCCAAGAGCAAGAACATGATAATAGTTATTGTTTACCTAAACATATTACTTGTGTAGCTCATTCGTTGAACTTAATTGCTACTTCTGATATTTCTAAAATTTCAGATGAAACCTATATCAGTTTATCTAAAAAAACTTTTAACAAACTACAAGCGTTCTGGAACTTATTAAGTAGAAGTACCATGGCATCTGATAAAGTAGTAGAACATTGCAACTGTAAATTTCCTATTCCTGTCGTGACAAGGTGGAACTCAAAATATGATGCTATTAAAAAAATTTTGGAACATAAGAAAAAAATAGTTACACTATTTGATATTTTAAAGTTGAATAAACTTAAAGGTAATGAATGGGTATTTTTAGAGGAGTATTGTTTATTGTTAGAGCCATTAGCAAATTCTCTTGATAAGCTACAAGGAGAAAAACATAATTATTTAGGGTATGTTGCGCCTACATTAATAGTATTAAGAAAACTATTAATTCAATCAACCAATTTAAAGCACTGCAGACCATTATGTTTATCATTAATAAGTTCCTTAGAAAAAAGATTCAATTATGTATTTGATCTTAGCGATCCAAAAAGCAAGACATTTATTATTGCATCTATAAGCCACCCTAAGTTTAAGCTATCTTGGGTTCCAGTTAGGTATACAAATTTGTGTAAAAATATTTTTTTAAACGAATGTGAAATAATAAGTTCCACTATTGAAAATAAATCATCTGGATCCACTGACAATGAAGATAGTGATAGTGATGGATTTTTCAATAGTTTATCTGAACGTTCTACAATAGACATTCGTACACCAACACAGTCTCAAGACAATGAGTCAACTGAGGATACTATAAGAGTTTCAAATGCTGCTAGTGTTCAAGCATTAACATTTTTAAATTCAAAGAAAAAAGATCTGGTGATGCTTGATCAATTTAAAGTTGTCAAGCAAGTTTTCTTAAAGTTCAATACAACACTACCATCATCAGCTCCAGTTGAACGGCTATTTAGCGGGGCCATACAGGTTTTAACTCCAAGACGTAACAGATTAAAAGACAGCACATTTGAAATGCTGTTATGTTGCAGATCACAAAAATGATCTTATATTGCTTATATACATTTAAAACTTTTTATATTTTTATTTTGCTACACTACACCAAGATGGCCGAATTTTTTTAAAATTTGTTAGTAGGTATAATTTTATATTTAGGTATTTCAGTTATTAATAAACAAGTGTTGTCAACTGAAACTTCTTCACCATTATTTACATTAATCATATTAATATGAAATATGATTATTAATTACAATAAAATAGATGTTTATTTATTTTTAATATATTTGCAATCTATATAGACAAGGTCAGCCACAATAAAATATACATAAATTATTGTTTTATATTTTATAAGAAATGAGTGCCATAAGGCATAAACCAATATAAAAAAAATTTATTTGATAATTTATCTAGATAAAATTATTTTTTCTCATCTTTATCTAGATAAATAAATAATTTAGTTATCTTTATCTTTATCTAGATAACATTATTATAATTTATCTTTATCTTTATCTAGATAAAATTATATTTATCTCGGCTCAACACTGCTTATGTAATACGATAAATACATATTTTATTTTTCTTGTACTATGGGTTTAATAATTTTTATTTTTATTGACACGTTTTCAAAAATATTCCACTCCGGAACTGTCTTTTTTATTAATTTTTTTCCACTATAATTTTATTAACCGCTACAACAATAATTATGATACATGGAAAGCGATTCGCCAGTACGTTCATACTAAGCAGATAATATATCAATAGGTAAACCTTGTTATTAACAATACTTCGCAGAGCACCATGTAAAATGCAACGGGAGCGATTCACATAATATAAATATTATATTGAATATCCAAAATAAATAGGACTTAATAAACAAACTATACCATAATTAAGTCCTTTGTCGACGGTTCACAGACTACTGATGAAAACCACAGATAGGTAAGTATAGAATATAGATGAATATAGTATCTACCTATATCTGTGCTGAAAACCCGTAAACATAATTATGAAGTAGATGATAATGTCAACTGCAATGACATGAACCTTGAAATTATCAAATATATTTGTATAAATAATGAATGTATACTTACCAATTGCTTCAAAACGATTTGCGACAGACACTGCGTCCAATTGTACTGGTTCTAAATTATAACATTTATCATTGTTTATATTGATCGAAATTCACGGTGCGTGTCGTGTGTAGATGTAGAATGTAGATGTAGAATTATTATTGTACAATATAAATAATATAATATTTTATCTTACATATGTAGATGATACCACGATAGACGATGGAGGATATATTAGTTAGTAGGTACTAGGAACTAACCGTTAGGTAGTGGTAATTTATGGTTGTTTATAGTAATATCTCAATACTACGATTACGAAAATATTAAAAAATAATTATTAATTTAATTCGATTACAATCAACTTCGTCTTCGCAGTTTGTATAACATATATAAAATATATCAATGTTTATAATTTTTTGTACCCAGCACATTCTCTGTGATGTAAAAAGCCCAGCTAGCCCATTTTCTGATATGAAAAGCCCAGCCCATAAAAAGCCGTCAACTAATATAATTTTTGAAACCCAAGCCCTGTTAAAAATGGTTTTAATATTCAAAGATTTAAATTTAATTACCTCGATCGTTCATAAATATAAAACCAGCTTGATACAACTGACCTGTAATGATATGATGTTTCTAATAACATTGAATATTTTCAATATTTTAGATTCTGAGCGGAGCGATGAATATATTGATTTTACAATGATGAGTGTTTTTTTTTATTTTTACAGTTTCTTTTTTAAAAGGAAAGTGAATCTAGTTGGTACTTTTGGGGTAGAAAGTAAAACTGTCCTAGTTGTTTTTAAAAGCACCATGAAAAAACAAATGAAAAATTAAGGAAAAATCTCGGAAAAAATGGAAATTTTTACGCATAATCGATTTTGGTTTATGGTGAATAACCTAACCTTAGGAAATTGTTGGATAGTGTCGGAGAACTATGGAGTCCAAGTCGCGTAATGCCGTATACGACAGATTACGCAAAACCAGGTTTTCAGAGCGGTTCCCTACTTTCTACCTTCTTCAATGTTTTATTATTGTAATGCTTTTTGATTTAATAAAAGTAACATACTGTACCTGGCTAGGTATACATATGTTTGAAAAAAATAATTACAAACAATAATAGGACTATAATACACGATTCGGATACAATTTAAAAAAAGGTGGGTAAGTGGATGTCGGTCTGCTGTACAGTAGGTTACAAGTGGGTCACTGTATAATGGATGGTATTAAATTTGAATTTAATGATATAATATCATTGTGAAAGAAAACGATTCTGAGCGGAGAAGGTATGTCAGTCTAGGTATAAGACATATTATATACTTATCTATGGTATTAAAAAAAAATTGACCTATAATAGGTACCTATAATAAATTCCAAATTAATCATATCACAACATCCATAAGGTAACGCGTCATACATCAACAACAAACCGTTGTACTATCATAGATATATAATAGTATAATTTAAAAGTTTCAAGTACCACGAATAATATTAAACAATCACAACAAAACAACTAAAATAGTTATTCCAGGTTTTTTAATATGTAATTTCGTCAAAATTTGAGCTTAAAATGACTATAAAAATAAACTGTGGTTATTTCTTTTTTAGATTTTTTGCTAACAGAATTAATGACTTACGTGCAATCTTGTTTTAAATTTTCAATCATGAGATATAAAAGTTGAACATTTTATAGATTTTTAACTATGAAATAATTATTCAATTTTAAATTTGATAAATTTTTTCAAATTCTATCTTTAAAAGCTTATAAAAAAAAATTGTGTATATGTATTTTTAATATTTTTCAACTGATATTGTAACAATATATCAGGAGCATTATATTACATTTTTACACTTTTTGGCCCAACAGATAAAACTTTATTGATATTTATAGAAAAAAAACAAAAAAAAATTGAAAACTGACAATGTCCGTAAACAGCTCAAAAAGAGTCTAATTATTTTCAAAATTTTATCGTATATAGAAAATATTAATATAAACATTCAGTGAAATTTTCAAGTATCTACAGTCATTCGTCTTTTAAAACTGAATAAGAAAACCGTTACGTGAGAAATCGAGTGAATATTGAATATTGTAAAAATATGAATTTCAAACGTTCATAAAAATTGTATTTAACTTGCTTGTAGACATTGTTTTTTTTAATGGTAGACAATCTTATGTGGAATCTTAAATTACATTTTCAAATCTTAGATTTAAAAAGTAAAATTTTTACCAATTCTTAACTCAAAATAATTTGCTAATTTTCGCGATTTTTACATATTTTGTCAATTTTTGAATTTTAAATGCTAATAAAAAAAACTGTGATTATGGATTTTTAATTTTTTAATCTGCCTTTCAAACAATATAATAGGAACCTTCTATTATATTTTCAAGCTTTTTTAACCAACAAATAAAATTTTATTGATATTTATAGAAAAAAAACTAAAAAGAATGGAAAATTAAAATGTCTGTAAACAGCTCAAAATAACTCAAAATATTTGAAAAATGATATGGTGTAAAGAAAATACAAATATAAACGTTCAGTCAAAAATGTATGCACCTACGGTCATTTTTTTAAGAGTTGCACCAAAAACCAAAATCAATTTTCTCGAAAACAGATTTTGCGTAAAAATACCCATTTTTCATTAATTTTTCTTTTGTATTTCACGCCGATTTGAAATCTACTGAGGAATTTTTACTTTTGACCCCTAAAGTACCAACTAGATTCACTTTCCTATCAGCAAAGGTACTGTTGAAGAAAATCCAAGCACTTTTACTGTCCTAAAAGGTGATGACAGACACAATAAAAAAAATAAAAAAAAAAGCACACATCATTGTAAAATCAATACATTCATCGTTCCACTCAGAATCTAAAAAAATTAGTGATACATAATTCATTTTTATATTTGCATAAAATTAAAATACTTAGGTATCCAATCTACTTTTATATAAATGATCATTATGCAGTAGAAAAGTTTTCACATTATGACTAAAGTGGAACTCACAGTTTTTGTACTTAAACATGTCATATGTGTAATGTATGTTGTAATGTAAAATATAATAATACTTACCCTGACACAACTCTGTGTTATCTAGATAAAAAATAAATATTGGTAAGTAAAAAATAATTAAAAAATGATAAGGTTGTAAAATATTTGGCTTTGAAGATGACATCAAGCCCATTTGATACGTATAGGACGTAACATTTGGATTGTCCTTAAATATTAAATATTAGTCTTTGATGTATAAAGTAAAGTAAAAATAATATACGTAGGTACTTACCTCTAGCGTAAATAAAACCAATACAATTTAACATCAAAAATATAGCTAAAATAATATTAATATTTTTAACCATGTTGTAGGACGGACGTAGGAGCAACAAATGAATAATATTCACAGTGTTGAGTTTATGCTTTGATATTTAAATGGTTATTCAGCAAACAAAACATATATGTATCCGTAAACAATTGAATAAACAAACCAAGAAAATAGCATTGTTTGGAAAGAACGTCGTTCATGGACGCTCGTTTACACGTTCACGATCATATTTAGTGAACAATACGTGAACGTCGCTCGTTTTTTTCA
Source organism: Acyrthosiphon pisum (assembly GCF_005508785.2). Lineage (NCBI taxonomy): Eukaryota > Metazoa > Arthropoda > Insecta > Hemiptera > Aphididae > Acyrthosiphon > Acyrthosiphon pisum. Next base: position 113,914,326 of record NC_042493.1, read on the forward strand.
AATAGTACGTGAACGTGAAAGACCATTATATATAAAATGAATTTGAACGATTTTTCAGACGTATAGAAATGCTAATACTGCGGGTTATTCGTATTTGAATTCCATCATGAAAATGAAATCGGTTTTTTTGAAAACATTTTTTGTTTTATGCCACGTATAATTTCGATTATACGTAGTATGTTTAAAATGCATAAAGCGTCTGCGGCGTATATTATTCGAACACTAATTATTATTTAGTCAGGTGGCGTATTAGTTTCTTTTCAGTTGTTGTTTTTTATTTTTTTTGTGCGTTAAAATGATTAAACGCCACGCGTTATATTATAATATTTCCCATAAGTTTTATATAAATTATTCAAATGTACTTAGTACCGTTTAAACAAATCGACATAATATTATAACTTGATTAAACTTTAGGTATGTATGCTACAAATGATAATCTAAAAAATGTGTATAATATTAATAACAGATTCCGAATAAACATATTCTAATAAACACCATTGTTTTAATGTAAGAACCTTACTCGAAACTAGTCTAAATTATATTACTATAATTCAAAAGACATAATATGCGTAATATAAAAAGGGAATTATAAGCTTTATAGTTTGGTATAAAATATATATAGGTTGTAGGTAGGTATAACTTTTAAGTAATATAATGGTAATATATTTATTTAGCAAATCAACAAACAAATCATAAATATAATATAATATATATATATATATATATATATATATATGTTAATATCATAAAATAATTTAAAAAATGTACAACTCCCCTATAAGCATAGCTTGTGTAGTTGAAATGTGTACGTATTTAAATCAAAATTCTATCGAGTAGTTTCTGATTTGTGGAAATGATTGTATAATTTATTTAGGCTACTGATGTTTAAAAACGGATTTATAATAATATACACCATATTATGCAACATTATATGTAGTATTTATTCTACTTGGACAAAAGTTTAACAATTATTTATAATGATAGATGATCTATAATTCTATCAATATATAACATAATAACAGATCAATAGCATTTACTAACATATTCAAATCATCTAAGCTTAAGTAGGTAATAGGTAGTGCCTACACAAAGTTTTTTAGCTAAAAAATATTAAATACCTACTTATTAATCAATAACGAAAAAGGGGAGGGGGGCGCTCCTATTTGAAAAACACAGGTTTGCAATGTCACATGATCGGTAAATGTTACAGAGAATTTCGAGTATTTGGAAAAACAGTTTCAAGCAAATTTAATAATTCCAAAAATTATAATTTTATGTTAATATTTATTTAGCAAATGAACATACAGAATATAAATATTATATATAAAAATAATAAAAATATTTGCATCTCTCCTATTATAAGCAGAGCTTGTGTTGGGGAGTTAAAATTGATTTGTGATAATATAAGATAGTTAATAGATTTATGTTTGATTATATAATCGTATATAAGTAAAACTGTTTTGCGCGGAACAACTTTTATCTTTCTGTGTTTGTAGCAGTGACTCTCAAATTTCTGAACAAATAGGCAGGACAATTATTATCTATGCAACAGCGAGCCCATATTTTAGATAACATAAATACAATAAAAATTATTTGTTTTTTTCGTTTGCCTAAAAAAAAAAAATGATTGGATAGTGCTGTCAAAAAAAAGTAGCACGCTGTTGCACAGATAAAGTTCTTATTAACGTGTTGTGAAAATTTGGTAGTTCTACATTAAATATGGTGCGAGAAAAATTGTTAAAAGAAAAAATATTGTTTTTAAACAAAATAAATGAGTTTTGAGAACTGGGAATATGTACTAATATGTCTAGAAGGGTACAATATTGTTGCCTCCTAAAAAATGTAATGCCAAAACCACCAATGAATAGATTCATCCATGGCAATGTATATATTTTTTTTAATTCCAGTAAAAAAAATCAGGGCTTGAAACAGACTGAAATAATTTCGAATTCGGTTTCGATATTGTATACCGGTTTTTAATTTTTACGATTTCGGTTTCGATTTTGTATACTGTTTTTGAAATTTAACGATTTCAGTTTAAACTTAACAATAGCGGTATTAAGAAATTTCGGTTTCGGTTTTGAATACCGGTTTCTAAATGTTTCGATTTCAACTTAGCAATACCGGTATTAAGAAATTTCGGTTTTGGTTTCGGTTTTGTGCAGCGGTTTCTAAAGTATTTGCAGGGGGCAACATAGCCAACACACATATATATATATATATATATATATATATCATATATATAGACAACATAGTCTATACCAGGCACCGGCGGCCCTCGGAACTTTTTGCTGAGGCCCTCCAAATATAATTCATGGTGTTTAAAATTTTAATTTTGTAGCTTAAATTGTTATAAATATATAAATAATATTTAATCAATGCGAGATAAGCTATGATCGAAAACGTAATCTAATCTTATGTAATGTATATATCGTCGATTATGACAAATACGTATTGGTTATGGTCTTAGTGGCTTAGTGCAGTTCGTTTCGAAACATTCCAACGTGAAGTTTAAATTTCAACTGTTTTATAATAACCTATCAATTCAATGTCAGAAAAAACGTAAAATTAGTGATGAACATCGTA
>NC_042493.1:113916961-113918519 GCF_005508785.2 Acyrthosiphon pisum
CATTTATTATTGCATCTATAAGCCACCCTAAGTTTAAGCTATCTTGGGTTCCAGTTAGGTATACAAATTTGTGTAAAAATATTTTTTTAAACGAATGTGAAATAATAAGTTCCACTATTGAAAATAAATCATCTGGATCCACTGACAATGAAGATAGTGATAGTGATGGATTTTTCAATAGTTTATCTGAACGTTCTACAATAGACATTCGTACACCAACACAGTCTCAAGACAATGAGTCAACTGAGGATACTATAAGAGTTTCAAATGCTGCTAGTGTTCAAGCATTAACATTTTTAAATTCAAAGAAAAAAGATCTGGTGATGCTTGATCAATTTAAAGTTGTCAAGCAAGTTTTCTTAAAGTTCAATACAACACTACCATCATCAGCTCCAGTTGAACGGCTATTTAGCGGGGCCATACAGGTTTTAACTCCAAGACGTAACAGATTAAAAGACAGCACATTTGAAATGCTGTTATGTTGCAGATCACAAAAATGATCTTATATTGCTTATATACATTTAAAACTTTTTATATTTTTATTTTGCTACACTACACCAAGATGGCCGAATTTTTTTAAAATTTGTTAGTAGGTATAATTTTATATTTAGGTATTTCAGTTATTAATAAACAAGTGTTGTCAACTGAAACTTCTTCACCATTATTTACATTAATCATATTAATATGAAATATGATTATTAATTACAATAAAATAGATGTTTATTTATTTTTAATATATTTGCAATCTATATAGACAAGGTCAGCCACAATAAAATATACATAAATTATTGTTTTATATTTTATAAGAAATGAGTGCCATAAGGCATAAACCAATATAAAAAAAATTTATTTGATAATTTATCTAGATAAAATTATTTTTTCTCATCTTTATCTAGATAAATAAATAATTTAGTTATCTTTATCTTTATCTAGATAACATTATTATAATTTATCTTTATCTTTATCTAGATAAAATTATATTTATCTCGGCTCAACACTGATGATTTGTCAGTCTAGGATATATTATTTTTAAATATTGTAATATTGTGTTTGGTGGATATGACACCCCCCTTGATACGTATCATATATTACATTATTATTACATATAATATATTACAGTATACATTATTATATATAATAAAATAGGAACATGGGTAAATACAATATGAAATATAAAATAATGCACAATACTAATTAGTAATAACATATAATATACAGGTTAACAATATCGCGATTGCGGCGGTAATGCGGTATCGCGATATACGCTTATTATTATTTTTTCATTATTATCTATTGACCATACAGACATTATGTATACATATTAATTAATTAAAATAAAAGTTTTAGTTTGTACGTATTTTATATAATATTTAATGTTTATAATTAACACCCCCCTTCAGAAAATCCTAGCTACGCCACTGTGCCGCATCCATTAGTTAAATATCAATGGGTCTTAATACAAAGGTAATTACAATGAATTACAAATTCGTGAAAATTTAAACACTCGTAAAATTATTTTAATTGAATAATCATCAATTTTTTATTATAATTATTCTAA
>NC_042493.1:113919065-113942769 GCF_005508785.2 Acyrthosiphon pisum
TTTTTTTTATCAACATTTATAAAAAAAAAATCAAAAAAAATCGATTAATTCAAATGCCTATAAATAGATTAAAAATTAGTGAAATATTTTGAAAATAAAACTATATAAAGAAAATGTAAATTTAAACAACTGGTAAAATTTTCAAGTTTCTACGACTCATACTTTTTGAATAATAACAAATATCAAAAATCGTTTGAGGCTAAACCGTTATTTAATGCGGTTTTGTAAAAATTTAAATTTCAAACACTCGTAAAAATTTTTTGTCTTAGTCCGGTTGAGTTTTTTTTACAGATATTTAAAGAAAAACTTATGGAGAACCTTGTACCAAATTTTAAAAACTTAGTTATAAAAGAAAAAATTTTTACGATTTTTCAACCACTAAATTACTTGCAAATTTTCGCAATTTTGACATATTTCGTATAAATTTGAACTTTAAATGCTTATAAATAAAAATTGTGACAATGTATTCCTTTTATTTTGCAACTGCTATTGTAAAAATATGTTAGGAGCCTTGTATTAAATTTCCAAATCTTAGAATTAAAAAGAAAAACTTTTATGAATTTCTGTCTAAGATAATTTGAACATTGCCGTAATTTTTACGTATTTAGTCAAAATTTGAACTTGTGTCAGCCGCCAAAGAAGACTTTTCACCCTAAATCATATTCTATGGGTGGAGCCCCAGGCACATCTTTCCCGGGTTCACAATTTGACGCATACGCATATATGTGATTTTATTGTCGAAAATTAATTCAACATACCGCGTACTACGTATAGAAAAACAAATCACTAATCGTAAAAATTTGTTGTTACCAAATTAAAAACTGTATGATATTTAATATAAATAGAATATAATTCGAAATTTTTTGTGATTTTTACGAATTCTGTTAAGATTTAAACTTGAAAAGTTCAAAAGCATATAAAAATAAATATTGTTTATACATTTTTAGTAATTATAATTTGTTTTAAGAACAACTCGCGAGCAACGCCTTTTATTAAAAATTTTCAATCTTTTGACCATGCATTAAAATAAGCATTTCGACTATCCTATTTCGACATTGACCGAGTTTGGTAGTAGCAAATCAACTTGGAGACAATTTTATTAGTAACTTAACTACCTAGTTGTTACAACTTTACAAGTACAAGACTTACCAGATTCAGTAATAGTTATAATACGAGTTCTGTCTTTTTTGGCAAATGTTTATACATTTATACATTATTATAAATTATAATATTTGCAAAATTTACTAGAATATACGCGTTTATTTTCTGTCCTCGGACTTTGGCCGCTGTTTGGATTCCTGAAAGTAGGTAATTTGTACAAACACACGACGTAGCTGATACACTCGAACCTATACAATATAGGTACCTATATACATGCTATAACTGTGCGTGTACTTATAATAGTATAATTTGTATGATACTACCTACCTATTAAGTAAAACTAAAATGTGTATTATTTTATTATTATGATAATCATATAAATGGGTATCCAACCTTTATTATTGATCATGAAAGTACCAAACCGAATATGTATTGTAATGCGTTTATTATTATTTTGACGAAAACCATGCCAGTAATTATAATAATCGGACAATAAGCAACAATAATAATTTATATTTTGTCAATTATTAGGTACCTATAATACTGCACTATAACAATTGTATGTAGATATAATCTAACCTAACTGGCATCTGCCTACGAACTCAATGCGATTTCATGTGTAAGATATCGCGTCACGTCGAAAATAAAAACTTAAACAGCCGTATTATTCGAACGTGCGTACACATTATTGTATTGTATAGGTTAGGTTAGGTTAGGATAGGTTAGGTTAGTATGTATAATGCCGGTCGCTCAATGCACCTTCACAATATTATGAATAATAATTATAGGTACCTATATATAGGTACAGCACATCACAGTGGCGTGCGGTTAGGGCAATCAAGGTAGGTAAGAGGCATACACCCAATAAAAAATGAAGACAAATGAGCTAATTAAATTTACTATTTCAATTTGTGAAATGTTGTGTTATAAGTTTTATTTAGGTGTTTTAGATAATTTATGATATGCTCAATTACTAACAGCTGTATTATTATATTATATTAAAAATTAGAAAAAATAAAGTATGAAATAATTGGGTGATTATAAAAATGTTTAGAAATGTATTTTATGATACCAAACTATTAAGGGCAAATATGCAGTATACGGTATATTAATGGCTAGCTGCGGTGCCGCGGTCTTCGCCCGGGCTGTCATTCGATAATCTATGTATTTTTTTATATTGTGCAACTTGCATTCACGTTTACACAAATAAATCTCAAGGACAATCATTGAAAACCACGGGACTTCTGCTTTACAGCGTGTGTCAACCATGGTCAGTTATATGTGGCATGTTCAAGGGGGTGATCCAAAAAATCTAATATTTACTGTGAAAATGGCAGAACTATGAACATTGTATATCAAAAATTACTAAAATAGTGGTTCCCAACGTCCTATTGTCAGCAGACCACTTATATCTTACAATCTTGGTGGTCCGTTAACAATTATTATAATAAATATAATAATATTATGATGTACATTTTTTTTATAGTAGTTATTTGCGTTAAATCTTTAATCGTCTTAAACTTTTACTTAAAATTAATCAATTATAAACATTATTATAAGCCTGATATAAGAAAATTCATTGTTTTTTTGTTTATTCATAATCTAAATTCTAAAATGTGTGAGAGCGTTACTAGTTACAGACTTTCTCGTTATTTTCTGAGTAATAGATTGTGTTAATATATTCTGACAACGATATTTGAAAAATATTAAAATCAATTTTCACAAATCACGAAAATGTGCAATTTATTTTGAAATTCCTAAACATTTTTCTTTTTAAATCTAAGATTTGAAATTATCCAAGATTACTCATAAGTTTGTCTACCTTTATAAAAAAAAAAAAAAATGCCTACAAGCAATCAAATTAAATTTTTATGAGCGTTTGAAGTATTTTTACAACATTCGATATTCACTCGATTTCTCATGTAGTAATTTTCTTGTTGTAATTCAAAAACGAATGGAAACTTGAGATGTATATCATAATATTATATTATGTTTATTTTATCAATTCTCTTACTTGATACATTTTTCAAAATATTTTGACTTGTTTTGAGTTGCTTAGGACAATATGAAATTTCTATAAATATCAATAAAATTATATTTGTTGGGTTAAAAAGCGTCAACATTTAATTCAAGGTTCCTGATATATTCAGTTGAAAAATATTAAAAATACATATGCTCAATTTTTGATAACATTTATCAAATTTTAAATTTTAAAATATTTTTGTAGTTAAGAATTTATAAAATTTGAAAATTTTATAGCTAAGGATTGAAATTTTAAAACAAGGTTCCACGAAAGTAGGTTATAAAAATATAAAAAAATTTAATAGTTATTTTATGTTCAAATTTGGACGAAATTACATACTAAATGACCAAGAATAAAGATTTTAGTTATTTCGTTATAATTTTATAATATTAATTCACCTTACCGGCTATCGTATTAATAATATGCAATAACGCAATATGTACCTAGGTATCGTATAAACATAATATAAAATATCCACACTGATAAACCGTCACCACCCACCGCTCAGAGCCTCAGAATCGTTTTTCGTATACATCTATTATATCATTGAATTCAAATTTAATATCATTCATTATACAGTGCCACTTGTAACCTACTGTACAGTAGAGCGACATCCACTTAACCGCCTTACCTAACCTGCATACAATAATGCATTATTATTATATGAATATATATGTTTTTTTTTAGTTTTACTGCCCACCTTATTTTTTTATAATAGATCTACTTGCACCCCCAGTGTACACTTGCCAGCGTATCATTTATAATAATAATTTTCAACGAGTTGACGTTTTAGTACAACAATACATAACGCAGCACAATGTACTCGCGTCTGATATGTACCTACTTGAAAGCGCGTTGTACAAACATACGATGCAGCTGATATTGCTGATATACGTGTACAACAATGTACTCACAATGTACACAATGTACATATACATAACGACTGTCAGGACCGGACCGAGGGCCTGGCAAGGTGGGCGCCTGCCAGGGGTGCAAAATTTGATATCATTAAATTTGAATTTGAAAAAAAAAATATTTCAGTATATTAATATTTGTTATTAGATGTGAGTAGATTAATACTGTGTTATAAATTTAACACTTAAATGTATGTACCTAGTTAAACCTCAAATTTACTATTGATTATTGAAATTGATTTTCATTCACGACGGTCGACGATAACTGGTACCTACCGAATTATATCGTAAAGTAATACATTTTATTTATAACAATGTATATATTTCTACACGTATAAAAGCCGCAGGAAATATCAATGAGTTTCCTGTGGCCGACAATAATAAAAATGGAACGACTGTAATGTGCATCTAAGATGGACTAAACATCAATCGTCGTAGAATTTACTTCCAAAGAAGCCAGAAAAGTTAAATTTGTTTAATAAATATGTTGCACAAAATTCTATTTAATTATAAGTATTATTTCATATTTGTATTATTTTGTTTAAATTTTTTATACGATTCTTTTCATAAAAGTCTTATCAAAGTAGGTAGTACCTACTAGAGATGGAGAATTTACGTAAAAAAAAATATCGATAATATACCGGTAATTTTCACAGTAAATTTACCAATAATCTGGTAAAAATGGTAAAATAGCTAAATCTTAGAGCCATTGTTATTATTTACTATTATAGACATTAGTAAATAGTAAATACGATTTGTATTAGGTACTTATATGTATAGGTAGGTAACTACTTGTTAAATCTAGTTCTTTCTAATAATAACAATTATAATCAACAAAATATTTAAAAAATGTATCTAAATTATGTATTGTTCTGTATTAGACATTAGTAATTAGTATATTTCATAAAATATGAATATTTGATTATTCATATTAAATTAATAAATAATTTAAATTAAACTAAACTATCAAAATTCACATAACGTTTATTTATTTCTAAGTCAAAACATTTATATTTAGACTTAACTTTTGTATAAAAATTGTATATTATCAATATCACATTATCGTCCTTCTTGATGTTTGTGATCTGCGTATATAAAACTTTTCTTAATTACCTACTGATATTTAATGTTCTAATTTATAGTAGGGGTGGCAGAATATTGAAACTATTGTCTATAACAAACTATATAAACAATAACAAGTATATCAATATTACAAATGAAATATCACAGTATCAGTTGATAAAAAATATATTTCTTTGCGATTCAGACTAGGCATTTTTGTTTTCATTTGATTAGAGGGGCCATACAACATTTTTTTTGGTAAAAATTTACCTGGTAAATTTACAGCACTCACATCTCTACTACCTATAAATCAATTAACTTCGTTATTTTTATCTTTATTTTGAATTTGAAATATTCTTAAAATGTTGATATTTTAATTATAAAAATAATAAACTTAACTCTTAAGCTTTAGAGTAAACATTGATTATGCTTATAAATAATTAATAAGTTAAATACAATTTTTTTTAGGGGGGTGGGGCGCAAATTTTTGTTTTGCCAGTTGGCCCGGCTCTGCTGACTGTACGTAGGTACTTACAATATGTATGATAATTTATACTATGTATAGTTTATAGTGTATTTATTGTTATGATAACCTGCAGACAAAACTCAAAAATATAAATATCTATATATTATCATGCAACTGAGTATTGTAATGCACTAATGCGTATGGCGAAGAAACGTAGTGCAGTAAGGTAGGTATACTTCATTAAAGGTAAGTAGGTACCTATAATAATTTGACAATAACCGACAATAATAATATGCCAATTATTATACCGTCATTTTGTTACTTTGTGCCGACACCCTTTTTTTTTTTTTTAGACTAATGTAGTTAGCTATACTGAATACGATGGGGAAGTCAGAATTCGGCGGTCGGACTTACTTTCGAAGTTATGGCCTAATGAAGTTCGCTATTTTGCGATTTTTACGCATCATTCTAGTTTACTGCGCCATTAAGAATATTGTTATATTTTTTTTGAAAAATGTATATCAATGAGTTAAAAACGATGGTGCAATCAAAATTTGATAGCCAGACTTCGTTTTGAATGTATAGGCTAAGGCAGTTTCGAATTATGCGTTTTTACGCATTCGCACAACGTTCTTAATTAATCTACACTAGGTTTTTGTTTTTGCTCTTAGGTTAGCTTAGGTTAATTTAATTAGAATATTGTGGAGCAATACAAACGATATCAATCGATCAATAATTATTGTAGTACCTATAGTAATATAGGATGTTTAGTACATAAGTAAATTAGTCATAATATTGTCATAATATAATTTATCAATCGGAATACATGAACGAGAATCAGTATGACTGTATGACTGATAATATGAGATGCTCGTCTGTACCACGGTTTTCTGTTTATTTGCGTTTCGCACAGAATAATGGTACTATTATGACAGAAAGTACTACCTATAACCAAGGTTTCACACTAAAGTGTGATACTCTTTACCATACTAGCTGCACTTACTATACTATAGCTATATTATTTAAAATGGCACTGTTACGACCTGTGACCGGAGTCGGTAGCCACTATACTGGTGTTTAGTAAGTTCCCACACGAAACATACCAGGCAAGCGGGTACATATGTAAGTTCCCTCACGGGCCTCACGAAAAAAATACACCCGTACGTAAGTTCCCACACGAAAAAAATTACATCCGTACGTAAGTTCCCACACGAACATTTATTTATTTATAATAAAAATTAATAATATAATGTGTAGGTATGGTCCACATATTATTTGTACTTTCGCAAGCTTTTGTTGTAAGACTTGTATTAGAACTAGCACTAGCCCAAATACTAGGGGGAAACTATATCAATAACAAAACATCAGATTATACTTAAAAATAATTACACAGTATGACTATGTGAAGTGTTTGAGCTTTTGCAATAAGCCGAATAAAATTTAATTTTTTCTATTACTATTATTATAGGTATTATAACTTTTATTATTTTATACCTATACAAATAACATGAAATGAATATTATTAATCATCGCACTATAATAATTATATTTTTAATCACTGTAATTTAAACAATTTATCATCAGTCGTTTGCATTTTTCTGTTAATGTTAATCATCAAATGTAAAAATTAAATAAATTAATCATACTTAACCGAAAATTCAAATACTTCGACAAAGAATATGTAATATATTGGTATCCCCATATGCGCAATTGGAGATTTTTAATTGGGTAGACGGCGCTAAATTGCTAAAACAATGCTAATGGCAAACAAAAATATCACCAAGTTCCAAATAACAATAGGTAGGTAGGTATATTTTCTCATATTGAAGTCCCGCAGTTTAGTGTTTACCTGTTATAGTGTTATCTAATATTATGTAAATATCGAATGTGGAAATTAAATTGCATCGCTCGGGGTAATAAAAAAGTCAATGACATTTTCCATAAGCAGCGTTATTGATTTTGGATCGAGTTTTAAATAATCTCGACGAAAAAAAAAATATTCTTTTTACATAGTATAACGACGGTTGAAATTTTAATAAAAATAAATAGGTTTAATGGATTAATTCAACTTAAATTTTTATTTTAAGGAGGTCATAGTTCAGGTGAAAATTTAATACAAGCGGTTCGGAGTTAGTCGTTAGCGCATTAGGTAAAAAATTGGTTGGTCGTTATTGTGCATCGCACATGTCCTAACAATTTAACTGTAATAACCAATCAGAAATTAGTATTAGTTTTAGTAAGTACAGTGTCATAAACGAGTGCAGAGTACATAATTCACCTATAACAAAATACAATTTTATTAGTATAATATCTCATGTTTAAAAATAATATTATTTTAAACTATTTGAAATTATTAAAATTATAAAAATATTCTAATCTATTTTTATGAATGGCCAATTGACGCGAGTTTAGTCAATCTAAGATAATTAGATAATTGTAACTAATAGATTAATAATAATTATTACATATAATTTAAATAATTTTTTTATATTTTATAATTTTGTTATTTGTTTGTCCAACAAATGAATCTTGCCAAACTCGATAATCACTTTATTACATATTAATATATAGTTAAAATAATTATTAACGAATATTTTAGCAGACATTAAATTATATGTATCAATCATCTCAGTTATTTATTTTATTATTAAGCTATCAGTCAACCACTATTATAGCTCAACATTTAAATAATAAATTAATTTAATGTCTTAATAAATTCAGTTTAGTATACTTTTAAAATGTTCAAGATAGTAGTCACTGAATATTGCTTTTGTAGACATTGTAGTTCTTTATGGTTAAATTGCTTTGTTTGTAAAACGTTGCGAGTTATATCTTTGTTTCTTTTGAAGACATCAAAGTTCCTGTACGCCGACGGGCGACGAGACTGTATTGATCGTCGGTAATTATTTTGTCATTAATGTTATCACCGTCTGGTTTTCATAATATTGGCTATTATCGTTTGTAATGCGTTCGGTAAATACCACTCGTATAAAAATCAATTAATATTAAGATATCGTCTTCTCAATATTATTCTGAATACGTGGGAGGGGGGGGGGGGTGATTTTGTTGTCGTACATCTTATTATAAGTTTTTAATACACATTGTTATTACATTTATATTGAAATACCAATTTAATTGACAACATTTTTATGCGAATACCAATTAGGTACCTATACCTACTATTAAGATTTAAGATTCACATACTAACTAGGTATCTTACACTCTTTTACAATAATATTTATAATATTTTTGGTTTTTTAAAAAATTAAAAATTGAAACTTTAAGGTACCTATACCTACCATTTAACAATAATAGGGCTCCTACCTCTGACGGAATGGCGATTACAAATTTAACAAATTAGGATATTAACATTATACAGGGTTAAATGTAGAATGAGTGTTTACGCAATCATTGTTTTCAAAAAGTGAATGGCAATATTATGAAAAAAAATCCACAATCTCAAATAAAAGAGACTAATTCGTGAAAAAGTGATCGTTTCATGAAATATTTTCGTAGGTATTTCACAAAGTGTAAAAAAGTATATTGTGTAAAAAACTAAACTTTCGGTGTAAGCGTGACAAAAAAGCCATTTCCACTTCGTAAAAGCATAATTTTCGATAAAAAGATCAATTTTAAGAAGTGTCTACGGCATAATATTATATATCTATTTATCATACCAATAGATTTCTTTTCAGGGCTATAAATGTGTTACCTACATTTTAATTGTTGTTACAAGGTTTGTTTGTATTTATTTCCACTTAAATTATAAGCCAGTTTCAATGTTTCATGGAATAATGTTGTATATACAAGAATATTTCATTGAGCATAAGATTATTACTAATAAAATTGCTTATTATTCTTATTAATTTATTGTTAAGAGATTTTAAATTGTACCTATCCTCTACTTATATGTGTATGGTTTAATTTTACCAATTTTAGTGCTTATGAGACAGTTGATGAGTGATGCCAGGTCTTCAGTAATTTTTTAAATAACCAAAAAATACGTAACTATTTAAAATTGTTTAATACAAATATTTTTCTATATCCAACCTAAATAATAAGATCAACTAATATTTATAGACTATACGCTGAAGTTATTTTCATAAACATGATGTCAACGATTGCGTAGCTATTTCGTCTTATTATAATATGCGTATTATTAATACATTAAGGGTTATAACTTATATGTTATCGTTATTGTACTGTTACGCCACTGTTGTATTCTTTACATCCAGATTTCCTACTTTTTCGGTGGATTTTCCTAAATTTTTATTTCGTAAGATCCTTCTGACAATAAAATTACGAACATCTTAAAAAAAATTTGAGCCAAATCGGTCCAGGCGTTGTTGAGTTATGCGCTTACCAACACATTTTGCGATTCATTTTTATATTATAGATTATTTTACTTATATTATCCCGGTGGTTACGTGTTCAAAAATAAATGGAAAATATTGTTTGTTACTTTTTCAGATATGATAAGATTAATAGTTACAAACAATTTTCTAATCAAAATTCGGAACAAACATATTCTTTAAATATAATTTTCAAAGTTTTATGGTTTTATTAGCAAATGAAAATATAAACATTCAGCAAAATTTGTATGTATCTATAGAGTTATTCGTTTTTAAATTACAATAATATAAGAAAATAACTACATAAGAAATCGAGTGAGTATCAAATGTTGTAAAAACATGAACTTCAAACACTCATAAAAATTTAATTTGACTTTCTTATGGATTTTTTTTTTTGATAAAGGTAGACAAACTCATAAGGAATCTTGTATTTTGTTTTAAAAATAAATTGTGACTATGGATTTCTAATATTTTTCAAATGTCATTGTAACAATATATTGGGAGCCTTGTATTAAATTTTCAGGCTTTTTTACCCAACTAATAACATTTTAATGGCATTCATAGAAAAAAAAAACTAATAAAATTAGAAATTGAAAATGTCCGTAAATAGTTCAAAACTAATTGAATCGACTTATCTTCGACGGTCGTCAGTGCCAAATGCCTGCAAAATTGCGCAATTATTTACTATTGGCATTAAGTATAGAGATTATATCGATATAAAAAATAATAATAATAATAATAATATGATCCCCTTTTGTGACGATTCGAAGCTGGACGACTAATAAATATTGTGTCTATAGACATTGCTACTGTCACTTATGGCGTCTTCGAGATATACATCGGTGAATTCCACTGCAACCCCTGCTGTGACAGTTGCTTACTCAAATGCACGTGTAGCCGGCCACCACCATTCAACGCATATAATACCCTTAATTTATTGTTAAATTGTTTTTTCTCGGCACTTTGGAAAACTATTAGGAATTTGAAATTTTGACCTCCCCAATGCACCAACTAGATTCACATTCCCATCGAACAAGATACTGTTGTAGAAAATCGAAGAAAGTTTACTGCCCCAAACAGTGATGAAAGACACACAAAAAAAAAATTAACTAAAAAAAATTTTAAAAAAAACACACATCATTGTAAAATCAATACATTCATCGCTCCGCTCAGAATCTATAAAATAACCGAATCTATTTAATATTTTAAAAATTATTTAGTAGGTACCTACTTATTCACTATATTCAGCACTTGATCATTTAAATTTTAACACGTTTTTGGCTCGAATATACGCCTATTACCTACCCAATAAAATAATATGGATTTATAGCATCGTAGTTATCTTCGACGATCGTCAGTGCCAAATGCCTGCAAAATTGCACAATTATTTACTAGTGGTATTATAGAGATTATATCGATGTAAAAAAAAATAATTATTATAATTATGAGAGGCCCTCTTGTGACGATTCGTAGCCGGACAAACAATAAATATTGTGTCTATAGACATCGCTATTGTCACTTATGGCGTCTTCGAGATATACATCGGTTAATACCACCGCAATCCCCGCTGGGACAGTCGCCGACTCAAACGCACGTGTAGCCGGCCACCACCATTTCACGCACATATTAGCCGTCGTCGCCACCACCGTACAGTCAGGGTGCAGTCAAAATGTCTTTGTTAAACGTGTATTGTGGCATTGTGTATTGAGGGTGAAACGATACGACAACATTCTATAACACACTTACGCGCATGCACAAGTCTTCGATTACACTGCCACAGTGGACACGTTCGGAAATGTGTTTGTACTTGCGCGAGTACCTATAATCGAAAAATGACAAAATATATAAAGTCAAACTGACAAAAATTAACACACTTTTGGTAGTCCAAATTTAATTTTGAATATTTGAATTCGTTGCCATCCATTCTATGTTTATTTGAAGATACATATTTGATAAAAAGAGTGTGTAGGCACTACTGTACTGTCTGTATACTATAGTGTACTACGATTTCAAATGAATTTACTTAATTTCTCAAAATGAATATGTACATTCAAGGGCTGATGAGACAAAACAAATTTAAAAGTTTTCTACAAAACACAGAAAATAATTCAAATCAGTAGGTATTCAAAATTAAAATTGGACTAATAGCTGTATGTTTCTTTTCGCCAGCTTATAGGTCTATAAACTATATACATATTATTATTATTTTGGTTGTCTCAAAACACGCGGTGTATAAGGCGTATATTACACCGGCTTAGATTGAAATGGTTCTATCTAATATTTTCAAAATATTTTGACGCATGTTGTGCTATTTACAAGCATATATTATAATTTTCCATCTCTATTAGTTTTTTTAAAACTAATGTCGATAAAAACTTTCACTCGGTCAAAAAACTTATAAATTCAACATAAGGTTCCTCGTAAGTGGTTTTCAGTGGAAATTCCAAATTTCTATTCGATAGAAATAGAGGATGCGATTATATCTACATTATTGTACTTCAATTATTGATTTCATTATAAAATAAGTTTATGTATATCGGTTTTATTCAATAAATTAGCTCAAACGAAGACGTGTGTTCACGAAATACTGGTTACACAGGTACCCCCTCTCTATACTAATTGTATTACGCTACACGACTCAGTGGAGTGAGAAGGCGCCAGCCTACAGCAATTTACCAACGGCACAGAGACACGGTGTAACAGTCGTCAGTCGCACTGTTATTTCACAGTACGTTTGCGCGCCCGGCTGATATTGTCATATAATTCGAAAGACTAAAACCGATACCAATCACGTGCATAATTTACATATATTGTCATAATTCAAAAACCTCAACCGGATACCACTCACGTGCATAATTTACATAATATTGTCATAATTCAAAAAGCCAAACCGATACCGATAACCGATACCACATTATACATATATTGTAATTTGCAAAAACCGTTGTTGATTTTGAAAAGGTACGTAACGTTTGTCATCGCCTATTATAAACCAATGGATCTTCGCGGGAAACTGGTTCCGTATATAAAATTTCCTATATTGACCTATATTCTGCAATTAACAAAATATGATAATTGATAACATTATTTTCATTAGGTACAATATTATATTACCTATATTTTGTCATACCTATGTTAAATAGTATTGTTTATTAGTACATTTAAAATAAAATAGTTTAATAGTTAATACCTAATATTATAATACTATAATCGTACTTTTAAGTTTGATAATAAAAAAAAAATAGCAGGACAGTGGAGGGGGGAAAGCTCTGCTGTAGGTAGGTAATGTTGTATAGGTGTTATGTAGGTCACTGTAATGGATGTTTTTAATTTAAATTCAATGATATAAAATCGTTTTCATAAGAGAAACTATTCGGAACAAAACGCGGTCTGTCGGCCTACACAAATGACTAAAAACGTAATTATTCTACGTAAATATCTGATTTCATCCGAATTTTAACTTAAAATATAATATATTAAAAAATAATGTGTTTATATCGTTTTTAGATTATTTGGTTACAGTATATACTATTTAATATGGGACACCTACTGTTTAAAAATTTAAATTCTTAACTTTAAAAATTAAAAATCGTATACATTTTTAACTGTACAAAATAATCTGCAAATATTCGAGATTTTGACGTCAAAATTTAGACTTAAAATACTTTTAAAAAAAATGTGCCCTTACAAAAATCAAATTTACTTGCGCTTATAATTCAATAAGAG
This sequence comes from Acyrthosiphon pisum, assembly GCF_005508785.2. NCBI lineage: Eukaryota > Metazoa > Arthropoda > Insecta > Hemiptera > Aphididae > Acyrthosiphon > Acyrthosiphon pisum. The sequence goes on from NC_042493.1 coordinate 113,932,710, forward strand.
TCAAAATATTATGGTGTATGGAAAATGCTAATATAAACATTCCCTGAAAATGTCATGTATAATCTATCGTTATTTTTTTAGTGTTATACCAAAGATCAAAATCAGTTTTGTCAAAACCTGATTTTGCGTAAAAATTTCCGTTTTATCCTTTATTATTTTTCCCGACGTTCTTGAAAACTACTTTTTCAATTTTCGGAATTATCAATGTTGACCTCATGATTTTTCAACAATAATATTAAGATATTAATTTTCTTTTAAACACATTATAATAATGATCGTCAGATTAATCAGATAGTTCATATTTCGATGAATCATTTTATCAATGTTATCATATTATTTTGTTTATAGCAAAAAATGGGCCAGTAGGTACATCCAATTTTATATTATATGGGTCTGAAAATTGTTTCGTGCCAAGTTTCATTCGATAATATAAAACGTTGTTTCATTGGTCGTATTTACAAATCACTACCACGATTGGGTATAATTAATTTTAATAATAATTATAACGCAGGTATAAGATGACAGAGGTTAACATAAACTACGACAACATCCCTAAAAGTGCGCCTGAAGATTCAATTTTGAACGCGTTGCTGGAGGACTACTTCAGTTACAAGCATTTTAAAAGCAAAACCCAAAGAAATGCTATTGTCAAAATATTGAAAAGTAAATACCTACAATATATATTTAAATACAAAATATAAGGCATCCGTTCCATTAGATTTCAATTGTATATTTAATTTTCGGTATGTATGTTAGGTAGGTACCTACATATACATAATTATGATTTAGAATAGCTCGTTCTCCCGAAAAAACTCCGAATAGAGCAATACAATTATGTACAATAGAGGAGATGTGAGCCGTGGGGAACCTCTAGTTCAGGGATGGCACAAGAAAAAATTTTGAGGGCACGCTGAAAATCAAAATATTTATATTATAGGTATATACCTATAATATTATATTATATAACTATTATTTTTATTTTCAATGTTAGTAATTTTTCAATATCGTTGACGTCTTTCAGAAAAGATTAAAAAAATTAAAACTTAATGACGAATTATTTTTTTCTTACAATATTTCATGTAACATTTTTCATAATATAATGGCAATCTCGAATAAAACGTAATTTTTGGCACGTAACGTCGAAACAATTTGCCATCCCTGCTCTAGTAAATATACTTTTCACACTGTAAATAGCAATCAGTGTTGTGCATTATAGGTATAGATAAAAATGTTTATCTTTTTATTTTATCAAGATAACATAAATAGACAGTTAATTTTTATATCAAGAAAAATAAAACAGTTATCTGATTACCTGCAGAGCATTAAATTACATTGTTATTCATTTCACTTGATTTTTCACGGTTTTCTATAATTTTTAATACTTAATTGAAATTTAAAGTAAAGCATCAAATGCAACAATTAGGTCAAAAGGCATCATTCGAACTGCATAATAATTTTCAATTTTTAATTTTAAAAACCAAACAAAATAAATTGTCAATTTTTTTAGATTTAATTATCTTCATTGATTATTATGTTCGTATTGCAATAAATCAATTTTGTCAAAAAAAGTTATTAATTCATTAAACAATACAATTAAGTGTCTAGATAATTTAAAATGTCCAATGTTAATAATAACGTTCCCTTTTTTCTATCCAAAATTATTAATTTAATGTATACTGTAGGTATTCATATGATAAACTATATAAAATATAAAATTCTAAATGTGTTTACGGGTACCTAGTAAAAGCTAAGCAAAAGCGCCGTAAAAAGCAATTTATTAGTTTTGAAAAAAATGCAGTTTTGTATTTTTCCTTTAGTATACCTTTATTATTTGTTAGTCTATTTGATTTAGTATAAAACATATCCACCCTTATAGTTTTTTTGACGAGGAATGCAAGGATATAATAATTTAATAGTATTATTCGCTCATAATACGAATAAAAGTTACTTTTATGCAGTGGCGTATTTAGTATTTTGTATAGGGGTGGATGACAAGAATTTTAGCTTACAGATTACGATGTAATAATTATAATATAATAATAGACATGTATTTATAGAGCCATGGGGACGGATTTGTCCCCATATCTGCCCCCGTAAATACGCCCCTGCATTTATGTTATAACTTACCTAGCAATAAAGCTGTTAATACTCCTATAATGGATAAACACCGTGAATACATTTTACGAAACTCGGGTAGAGCATGGAAATTTTGGATATGGGAAAACGCCGTATAATATATAATAATTGGCGTTTATATAATATACTAGCTGATCCCGTGCACTTCGTTTCCCGGGAACCAATAATTATTATTATAATAGCTTCAAAACCCTTGGCAACCATTTATAAACAAAAATGTCCATCGGAAATCTCAAAATTCCTGTTTGAGCACCTCCCGGGGTTGGTCCTCTCGCTTTTTAAATTAGCCTATATTTTGAAAAGAGGTCTAATCTATATATACATGTATACACAAATATATCTCATCCCGTGCATTTCGTTGCCCATTAAAAATACCAACGATATATGAATAATCTGTTTTTTTATAATATAACGGTTACCATAACAACAATTTTAAACCAATAATTTTTATTATAATTGCTTAATAAACAAAAATGTCCATATGAAATATCAAAATCCCTGTTTGAGCACCTCCCGGGGTTGGTTCTCTCCCTTTTTAAATTAGCCTATCTTCTGCTCAGAGGTATAATCTATCTATGTATATAAAAATATCTTATCCCATTCACTTCGTTGCCCATTAAAATTGCCAACTCTATATGAATAATATGTTTTACATATCACCATGGCAACCATTTAAATGCAAAACATTCCATCGGAAATCTCAAAATAATATATAAATGGTTGCCATGGTAACATGGACACACACACTGACACACATACATTCATTTATATATATAAAGATTTATACGGCGTTAATGCTTAGTAAGTGTAAGATGCAACGTTCTTACTTAATACCTATACTTCTAATTTTTTTTTTGTTACCTACGGCGTTTTAAAATTTAAATTAAATGATTTTATTTCCTATTCAATGTAATTTCATTGGTATTTTATCTACATTTATACTGTAAAACTGATAAACCTATCAGACGCCGTAACTAACTCATTTTTTTTTCGAGTTACGGTACCTACTTTTGCTTAGCACGGCAGTGTAGGTATAGTGTACATTATAATTTAGTTTACAAAATCTAAAGCTGTATAATAATCTGTTTTTTATCTAGATGAAAATGAGGTAATCTTATCTTTCGTCTAGATAATTTTTTATTTAATTTTCTGTTACCTTATCTAGAAAGTTAAAATACTAGAAAATTAAAAGCGTTTTGTAGTAAATCAAAATTTTCTTACGTTATAACTTCAAAACTTCTTTAGGTTATAACTTCAATACTAAGTTCGGTCGACACATTCTGATTGCACCATCGTTCTTAACTCGTTGATATATCAAGTATAATTAAAAAAAAAAATTATAAACAAAAGCGGGTAAGTGGATGTCGGTCTGCTGTACCTACAGTAGATTACATGTGGGTCACTGTTATAGATGGTATTGGATTTGAATTCACTGATATAATATCACTGTATACGAAAAACGATTCTGAGTGGAGACTGTTTGTCAGTCTTAAGTATTTTATATTATGCTTATATTGTTATTACTAATTTTTAATACGATAGCCGGTAATTTATATTAATATTAAAAAATTACAAAAAAATAATTAAAATGGTTATTTGGTAAAATGCCACAACTAGATTCACTTTTCCATCGTACAAGATACTGAATTGAAAATCGAAGTATTATTTCGACTACTTATCGTGTACACAGACCCTAAAAATAAAAGTAAAAATAATAAAACACACATCATTGTAAAACCAATACATTCATCGCTCCGCTCGTAATCTAAAATTGCAAAAAAAAAGTGTGTCCGGTGAAATAACAAAGTTCTTAATGTGGACCACGAATAATTATAAAATCAATCTTGGTATTTTGGTAATTCAATAAATCGTCTGTATTCTGTAATAGCCAATATGAAATAACTAGGTACCAAGATGTTCGAGATTCCAGTGTATATTTTTACCTATCTATGTAAAAAATGTAACAAATTTATCTGGACGTTTTGGGAAAGAAATATTATAGTAACGATTTTCAGAATAAGAATTCATAGCAATATTTACCTAAAGTTTCAGATTGCATTCAATCAATTAGGTAATTACATTTGGACACTTAAACATGGGCCACTATACTAATGGATATATCGACATTGCGTTTGACACATTATGTAGGTACTTTAATTAAAATGTATAATGTGGCAATAAAAAAAAGATTCATGATGTATCACACACGAAAACAATTTGTCGGGGTTCCATATTATCTGTATAGGTCAGACTATTAATTATAACAATAAATAAATATGTTATAACTTATAAGCAATTTGTCATCCGCTCACCGTTCTGTTCCCTTTACGTTTATGTATTCTTGATAGATACCTATATAATCATGTGCGTGCAGTGGCGTAGCCAGGCCTTAGAATTTTATCAAGATTAATAAAAAAAAATAAAAGACATATTGTATTTGTATACTTACCCTCCCCCCTCCACAATACAAAATTCCTGGCCACTGTTTACGTGTGTAATATGCGTAGTACCTACCCATAATAATTATTAAATATTTAATACAATGTTGTGTTTTAAAGGAGAATCTGACGTGATTGTTTCGTTGCCAAAGGGACATGGAAGGACTACATGCTTTCAACTTCCTATAGTAATAAGCTCTCAAAAGGTGGCAATAGTTGTTGTTGGTGTATCGTCACGGATTGAAGTAGGAGCATTCACTTTTGATAAACACAAAAAATTACAAGTTAAAAACATTTTTAAAAAGTTGTTATTTCCGTAGAAGCAAATATCCCGTTTGAATCGTACAGATGTTTACGCAGAACACATTCATGTTGGGATGTCTTCGGAAGAATATGATGATATAAAAACCACTATAAATGATTTATCCAATATAAGAAGTACTCTAAACAGCATACTGTATGTGACGCCCGATGTAGTCCCTACTGCTAACTTCCACGTCAGTATATTGAATATCATATACCTAATATCAAATCATCTATGGTTTCAACTAACATTTTATATTGTATTTGTATCATTCTTTGCAGAACTTGTTGCACCATTTAAACGACAGAAATAGTTTAGGGTATATAGTCGTTGACTTATCGTATTGTGAAAATGACTGGTTAACAGGCCTAACAGAGGATCGTTACGCATTAGATTTAGGTGCACTCAGAGACGAATTCATGGATACATCTTGGGTTGTCACAACCGAAAAAGCCAGACCTGAAGTAAATATTAATAAAACAACCATATAAGTTTTAAGAATTTTAAATAATTTTTTTTGTTTTATGATTAGTTTATCGATCACATCAAATCTACACTGCGTCTTAGAACTCGAAGGGCTGATATCCCCAGGGATGCCATACCTTGGTTTTCTATGGATATTGAAGCTGATGATGTACTACTCGACCGTTGACCGACAAATGTAGTTACGATTTTGATTAGGTAGTTTAAGAAATATTTCCTGAATGAAGTATAATTGTTGAGAATTAATTAAAATTTAAACTCAATTTTATTTAACTACATTTTGTGATAATATATACCAAATATATACACCTATAGGTATTTCAAATGTAAATAAATCTCTCAATCAACTTTTTTGACCGACTAAATCATACAAAAGTGCGCAATATTTCAAACTATGTGACAATATTACTTGCTCATCAAAAATGGACTATTTTCAATATAAGTATTGACAATTTCATTTTTTTTCATATTGATATTTTTTTTTTTTATGAGAATTCTCTGCTATGAATTGTTTTAAAACTTATTATTCTATACTTTAACTTTTTCCAGTGTTTCAATGTTGTATACATTGTTAAGTATAGGTACCTACTTTAAAATATATTAAACTTATTAGGTACCTATTAATGTATTATCATCGCTATTATGTTTTATCATTTGTTATAATATGCATTATTTATTCATTACATATTACACTATAATAGGTAATAACTGCATTATTATCCATAACATACCATTCATTTAATTTGTATATATTTCTGTTAATTAAAAATATTATTTACAATACTTGTATATAATTTTTTTCAACTTAATACTGTATTTTTTTTGTAACTAAAAAGTTAAACAATATTACAATCTATATGGTTATTGAATTGTTTTTGTTCTTTATATTATTATTTAATAAAGATGCATTTCCATAAGTGGTATTTAACATCTAATTTCGGTACAATCCAAACACAGGAATGTCATTAAATTATTTATACGTAATTAGTTAAGTCCATTTTTCAGTTGTTTGAATAAGATGTTAATTTATCATCTAATTTCGGTACAATCCAAACACAGGAATGTCATTAAATTATTTATACGTAATTAGTTAAGTCCATTTTTCAGTTGTTTGAATAAGGGGTTGGTCAATAGAACTATTTAAACTGTCAGTTTTAATTTAATTTGGCACCACTGAACTAATGTACCTGAAATTTTGGATAGTTAAAATAAATATATTATTAATCAATTGAAAACACTTAATATATTGATTAATACCTATTTAAATTGAATGACAATAGTATAGTTTATTTAAATTAGCAATTTACATTTAACTTTGGTTCAACTAATGAACCTACTGCTTTAGATAAATGGGTATTATTTTATAATTGATATATTATAAATTAATTGACAACATTCAATGTATGGTTTAATAAATATTTAAATGTATTAATTATTTAATATCAGGGGTGGACTGGCTATTTTTGGCCCAGGGTGCAAAATAAATTAGGGGCCCGTAATTTTTTTTTCAAACCTACCTAAATTACGAAATGGCCCTTAGTTTTATAAAGAAATATAAAAAAAAATTAAGAATAACATGTTGTTTATTTGTAGAGATGTTGAAATTTTATTTAGATGTTTATTTTATTTTTGTTTTGTATAATACCGTATTATACCAGTATTATACCGTATACTGACTGTGGTAATCGGGGGCCCGGATCATAAATACAAACGGGGCCCTGGGGTGCTACTCGGTGTATAGCACCCTGGGCCAGTCCACCCCTGTTTAATATTTTACTTCAAATTAGTGTTCAAAATTTAAATTTGCTACTATTAATTTACCTGCGATATTGAATAAATATAAAATAATGAAAAATCCATTAATTATAAACATTTAATTAACATTTGCCATGTTTAAAATGCACAAACAATTTACAATTTTAAAATACTCATAGCTCGCTTTAAAATTAAAATATAATAAAAATCTCACGAGGTTGTCTAGATAATAATCTTTCCTTTAGATTTTATAAGAGGTAAATTTACTCTAATTTTTAAGCTAACGGAGCTACACGTGTTCTGTTTTTCGTATAATGTGCTATGTTATGCACTTGTAAGACGGAGACAACACATGCAGGTATCACGTCCTCTTAACGCAGCATAATGTGATATCATTGAGTAGGCATTACAACTAAATAAGAAAATCGCTACATAAGAAATCGATTGGATATCCAATTTTGTAAAAATATGAACTACAAACGTTCGTAAAAATATAATCTGACTCTCTTGTAGACATTTTTTTTTTTGCTGATAAAGTTAGAATAATTTATGAGGAGTCTTTTATAACATTTTAAAATCTTAGATTTAAAAAGAAAAATTTTTATAAATTTTGAATTCAAAATAATTTGCAAACTTTCGTCATTTTTACGTATTTTGTTAATATTTGAAATTTAGATGCTTATAAAAGAAAATTGTGGCTATGTATTTTTAATTTTTTTTATCCGCCTTTGAAACAATATACTAGGAGCCTTCTATTAAATTGTCAAGCTTTTTTAACCAATAAATACAATTTTATTGATATTTATAGAAAAAAAAACTAAAAAAAATGGAAACTGAAAATTTCCGCTAACAGCTCAAAATAAGTCAAAATATTTGGACAATTTTATGGTGTATAGAATATGCTAATATAAACATTCAGTTAAAATGTATGTATCTACGGTCATTTGTTTTAGAGTTGCACCAAAAACCAAAATCGTTTTTATATAATATTATAAACCGTAGCCGCAGTGGAGTCGATGCAAAATCGACGGAATCGATATAGGTACGCTTTAAATCTAGCTGCCTGAAGTTGCACATTTTAATATTTAAAACGTTTAGTTTCTAATTTCGAACAATTTACTCACGATTTACGAATCGTCAATTAATATTACCTACTCGATTAATTATGAATGTATTTTTAAATTCATTTAGTTAATTATTGATGTACCTAATTTGTACTGTTGTACAATTATATTTAAAATAAATCTGTATTTATTTAAGAAAACTATATTTTATTATGTTTATCTCAACTATTTAAAAAATTACATTTTATTAAAAAGACGTATATTATAACGGACAAATATGTCATTAATGGTGGAAAGACATATCTAATATCATAATAATATGACATCACTTAATTTAGTGAATATTAAATGTTATCAAAAAAATTCTTATCATACCTAACTACTAGGTATTTTAGTTTTGGCCAGCCTAGCTTTTTTGGATTTTAAAACTGTGCACCGACTAGAAATGAAAAGCTCGACTTTTTTCTATCAAAATATGCTTTTAGGATAAGCTTTCATGCCTCGAAGAGGGGTCTGATTTCGTTATTTTTTTTTTTTTGGTAGGTATAACTAGGATGATTTTTACAAGGAGCATTAGACTTTGATTCATAACAAAAAAAAAAAAAAATAATATAAAAACAAAAACAGAATTTTGATAGCTTTAATGAAAAAGGTCCAATAGAAGTGTTTCTCGTTTTGAATGAAAAAAAAATAGGTATCAATATTAAATATAATATTTCAATATTTATACTGGTATTTTTAATAATTAAAAAGTAGTTATTTTTAAAGTAATTATTACTTTAAAGAGTATAATTTACACGTTGGTTTAAAATTTTTAATCTACCTATTGTTTTGATATATATTTTATTGTATTAGTTGAATGATGAATAGAAACAAACAATTAAACTAAAAAAATAAAGTTTACAAATAGGCTATTTTAAACTTTAAATTAATACCTACAACACATACACACCACAATGAGTTACCTACTTTCTATATTATAGTTTATTTTGTACTGTATTTTAGAGTTATGAAAGCGATTAAATACACGGGGGTTGTCAGGATTAAATAACTAAACAAATAATACTTATTAAGTAACACTAGGATTTATTATTAAAAACGCGGAACGACGCCGAAGCGTAAAACTTATTCGAAACATAAATAAAATAAACGGTGGTTCGACCGAGAGCACACACGTCGTGCTCTACGGTATCGGCGAAACAGGCCTTGTTACGGCGGCGGAGACGTGCCGCTAGGTCGACCGACAGTGCTGCCCTGAGCGGATAAAAAAAGATCGCTAACAGTTAGTAGGTTTATTTTATAGAACTACTAAAATATTTGTAAAATCTTTGGTACCTATTTAAATATAGCACAACCATTACAGCTACTGTACAACAGAGCGGTACCAATTTGTCCACCGTTTGAAGTAAAACTTCTTTCTTGAGGTGTGGGTGGAAAAACAATCGTAACGAAAAACGAAACGACACGTTTTTTAATTTATTTTGTAAGTTATGCAAGGTGGCCGTGGAGTGCACGTTTATTTTTATTGTATTGATTTTTCTCACTCCCTCCCTAATTCACTTATAATTTCACGGGCCCCAATACTTATGAAAGAAGTTGTCCTTCCCTAATGGTGTGCTCACACACTCTCGTTTATATTTTAGGTTCTGAGAAGAGCGATGAATGTATTGATCAATGATCTTACAACGATGAGGGTTTATTTTTATATATTTTTTTTTTAATTTCGACAAAATTTATCAAATTTAAAATTTAATAATTAATTTGTGGTTAAAAATGTATAGAATGTTCAACTTTTATAGCTAAGGATTGAAAATTTAAAACAAGGTTCCACGTAAATAGGTTATATATAAAATTATTTTGTTCACAATTATATCATCAAA
>NC_042493.1:113942819-113946949 GCF_005508785.2 Acyrthosiphon pisum
TCTTTTGTTTTTCACGGCGCTTTTGAAAACTATTGGAAAATTTTCACTTTTCCTACCAAGAAAGATACTGTTGAAGAAAACCCAAGCACTTTTACTATCTTAAAAGGAGATGACAGACACAAAAAAAAAAATAAAAAAAATTAAAAATAAAAAATAAAAAAAAAACACATCTTTGTAAAATCAATACATTCATCGTTCCACTCAGAATCTAAAAGGGAGTGTTGTGAGTACGTACGGATAAAGTAAAACTTTTTTACAGAGGGTACGATAAAAAACCGTCACGACACACGTTTCAGTGACATCAAAAGGTGGACAAGTGGGTACTACTCTGCTGTACAGTAGGTGCCGTTGTAATGTATGTGTTATTATATTTGAATTGCATTGATAAATCATTGTATACGAAATAATATTCTGAGCGAAGACGTTGTATCATCCTAGCTGCACACTTGTATAAATAATCAAATTAAAAGTTAAAAAAAATTAACAAAAATCGAAAATATCGCATGACTTTCCGGTGAATTTTTTCAGTTTAATAGAGGTATAAAAACTTGGTGGAAACGTTTATTTGTCAAAAGTTCAATTACTGTCTACAACACGGGTCTTTTATTCGTCGTTTAATTTATTATATTGTTTATTCGTTTACGTGCACTATTATTTTACCAATCAAATGATAATAATTGACCATCGGTACTAAATATATGTAAATATTTTACTTCTAAAGTTCTAAAAAGTTCTAAAAAGAAAAATTTTTACGAATTATTAACTCAAAATAATTTGCTAATTTTCGTGATTTTTACATATTTTGTCAATTTTAGATTCTGAGTGGAACGATGAATGTATTGATTTTACAATGATGTGTGTTTTTTTTCAAATTTTTTTTATTTTTTTTTGTGTCTGTCATCACCTTTTAGGACAGTAAAACTGCTTCGATTTTCTTCAACAGTAACTTTTATGATTGGAAAGTGAATCTAGTTGGTACTTTGGGGGGTCAAAAGTAAAAATTTCCCAGTAGTTTTCAAAAGCGACGTGAAAAACAAAAGAAAAAATAAGGAAAAACGGGAATTTTTACGCAAAATCGATTTTTAACAAGATCGATTTTGGTTTTTGGTGTAACTCTAAAACAAATGACCGTAGATATATGAAATTTTCACAGGTTGTTTATATTTGCATTTTCTATACACGGTAAAATTTTGAAAATATTTTGATTTATTTTGAGCTCTTTACGGACATTTTCATTTTCCATTTTTTTTTAGTTTTTTTTCTAAAAATATCAATAAAATTTTATTTGTTGGATAAAAAAGCTTGAAAATTTAATAGAAGGCTCCTAGTATATTGTTTCAAAGGCAGATGAAAAATACTAAAAATCCTTAGTCACAGTTTTTTTTTATAAGCATTTAAAGTTCAAAAAATGACAAAATATGGAAAAATCACGAAAATTTGCAAATTATTTTGAGTTAGAAATTCGTAAAAATTTTTCTTTTAGAACTAAAATTTTAAAATGTAATACAAGATTCCTTATAGGATAATCTACCTTTATCAAACAAAAAATAGTCTATAAGAAACTCAAATTAAATTTTTATAAGCGATTGAAATTCATATTTTTACAACATTTGATATTCACTCGATTTCTCATGTAGCGATTTCCTTATTTTGTTGTAATTAAAAAACGAATGACTGTAGAAACTTAAAATTTCACTGAATGTTTATATTAGCATTTTATATATACGATAAAATTTTGAAAATAATTTGACTCTTTTTGAGCTGTTTACGGACATTTTCAGTTTTCAATTTTTTTAGTTTTTTTTTTCTATAAATATCAATAAAGTTTTATCTATTGGGCCAAAAAGTGTAAAAAATTAATACAATGCTCCTGATACATTGTTACAATAGCAGTTGAAAAATATTAAAAATACATAGGCACAATTTTTTTTATAAGCATTTGAATTAAAATGTTGACAAAATTTATCAAATTTAAAATTGAATAGTTATTTTGTAGTTAAAAATTTATAAAATGTTCATATCTAAGGATTGAAAATTTAATACAAGATTCCACGTAAATATTTAATTCTGTTGCCAAAAATTCTAAGAAATACATAAGTACAGTTTATTTTTATAGTAATTTTAATTTCAAATTTGGACGAAATTACATATTAAAAAACCTGGAATAACTATTTTAGTTATTTTGTTGTGATTGTAATGATTGTATAATATTATTTGTGGGTACTTGAAACCTTTAAAGTATACTATTATATATCTATGATAGTACCACCGTTTGTTGTTGATGTATAACGCGTTACTTGATGCATATTGTGATATGATTAATTTGGAATTTATTATTAATACCTATTATAGGTCAATTTTTTTTAATACTATAGATAAGTATACCTATAATAGGTATGTCTAATACCTAGACTGACAAACCGTCTCCACTCAGAATCGTTTTTCTTATACAGTGATATTGTATCATTGAATTCAAATTTAATACTATCAATTATACAGTGACCCACTTGTAACCTACTGTACAGCAGAGCGACATCCACTTACCACTTTTTTTAACTTAAATTTACATACAATTGTCGGGAAAAATTATATTTGGGTAACATTGAAAAATATCTTAAAAATATTATGTTTGGTTAGGTACAATAGGCGATAATTTTGAGACTTGGGGAGGCCGAAGCCTGTTATAATACCATACTGTTATAAATCGAATAAGCTTAAAAAATTAAGTTAATGTTTGGGAGGAGCGGAAGGCTGTTAAAGTTGTTGGTGGACAGTTAGTCCTATGTTCGATGTAAGATTTCATAAGTCTCTTTATGACAAAACTGTGTTTGAACTATAATTTACATCTAGATCAGTGGTGCTCAACCTTTTTTGGCTCACGGCACACGTTTATATATCACAAGTTTTCACGGCACACTCACGCACTTGATAACCATAACAACTTTGAAAACTTCGCTGAAAACACTGTTTTCAATATTAATAACATTTCTCGCGGCACACCGGTTGAGAACCACTGATCTAGATTGTAGATCAGGAGTCGCCAACCAGTCGATCGCGATCGACTGGTCGATCTTTCTAGGAATATAGGTCGATCGTTATAAAAATTAATTTTACCATTATCGGTCGATCGCGTAATAAATACAATTTTTTTTTATTATTTCTCGTGTATTTTCAATATGAAGAAACAATAAATATTTATTCTTTGGAGCTTAGACCTATTTTTTTTTTGCTCATAAAACAAATCTCTTTCTAAAGACCTAAATTCTCCTAGATGGCGATCACCTGGGACTAAAAATTTCAAATGTAGCTCACTTGTTTGAAAAGTTTGGCGACCCCTGTTGTAGATTGTACGAAGAAATTAACATCAGTAGATATAGGTACGTGCTCGTTTATCAAGGTGTAACGAATGTCGTCATTATCTACAAAATAATCCAATCGATACATTCAATGATAATATGTGCAATTACGACCCATACAATAATAACAACAATAATTTTAATAATCAAAACTATAATTCAAATAATTCATTTAATCCAAACAACAATTTTAATAATCAAATGTATAATGCAAATAATTCATTTATTCCAAACAATTATTTTAATAATCAAAACTATCACCCAAACAATACATTTTATCCAAATAATAATTACAATACGAATAACGAAATTATGCCGAATCAATATATAGATCATAATAATTACTTCAATCAAAAAAATACATAATTATAACCCTCCAAATAATTTAATGGTAATAATGGCTATACAGAACCAAAATGGAATAATAGGTATAAGAATATGCCTAACCAAAAAAGTCAGCCACAGCAATATTATAAAAATAATGTAAATAATAATCCAGGTGTACATTTTAACGATTGGGTCTAAATTATCAAAAGCCATCGTATACTACAAATGGTAACAGGCAAAATGTAGATGTAAATAATGTTATGAATTAGCACTCTATTGGTCAGATGCCTCATAATAATACACGTAATTCGAATAAAACGTATGATAATCATCAAAAAAACTCATAAAGCAAGAGAGAGTGGTTAGACTCACTCTGTGCCAACAAAAAATTCTAACGAAACAACCAATAATTCTAGTGTAACATTGTTGGAATCATAATTGCAAAAA
>NC_042493.1:113946999-113947959 GCF_005508785.2 Acyrthosiphon pisum
TAAATATATTGTTTATAGGGTTCGGGACTGCTTGCAAGTTATTAATTTGTAGGGCTCGGAAGTTGATGACCTTAAAAACAAGAAAAAATGACCATAAAAATGGCAAAAAATGTCCTAAAAAAATTACCTTCGATTTACTTCAACAGTATCTTGTTTGATGGGAAAGTGAATCTAGTTGGTGCATTTGGGAGGTCAAAATTTGAAATTTTCAATAGTTTTCAAAAGTACCGTAAAAAACAAAAGAAAAATTAAGGAAAAACGGGATTTTTTACGCAAAATCTGTTTTCGAGAAAATTGATTTTGGTTTTTGGTGTAACTTTAAAACGAATGACTGTAGATACATGAAATTTTCACTGGTTGTTTATATTTCCATTTTCTATACATGATAAATTTTTCAAAATATTTTGATTTGTTTTGAGCTATTTACGGACAATTTCAGTTTCCAATTTAATTATTTTTTTTTTCTATTAATGTCAATAAAACTTTATTTGTTGAGTAAAAATACTTGAAAATTTAATACAAGGCTCCTACTATATTGTTACAATGACATTTGAAAAATATTAAAAATCCTTAGTCACAGTTTTTTTTATTAGCATTTAAAGTTCAAAAATTGACAAAATATGGAAAAATCACGAAAATTACCTAATTATGTTGAGTTAATAATTCGTAAGAATTTTTCTTTTTAGAACTAAAATTTTAAAATGTAATACAAGATTCCTTATAGGATAATCTACCTTTATCAAAAAAAAAAATGTCTATAAGAAACTCAAATTAAATTTTTATAAGCGATTGAAATTCATATTTTTACAACATTTGATATTCACTCGATTTCTCATGTAGCGATTTCCTTATTTTGTTGTAATTAAAAAACGAATGACTGTAGAAACTTAAAATTTCACTGAATGTTTATATTAGCATTTTATATATACGATAAAATTTTGAAAATAATTTGACTCTTTT
>NC_042493.1:113948009-113953860 GCF_005508785.2 Acyrthosiphon pisum
TTTTTTATAAACATTTTAAGTTCAAAAATTGACAAAATATGTAAAAATCACGAAAATTAGCAATTATTTTGAGTTAAGAATTCGTAAAAATTTTTCTTTTTAAATCTAAGATTTGAAAATGTATTACAAGATTCCACATAATATTGTCTACCTTTATCAAAAAAAAAATGTCTACAAGAAAGTCAAATTAAATATTTATGCGCGTTTGAAATTCATATTTTTACAACATTTGATATTCGCTCGATTCCTCATGTGACAATTTTCTTATTTTATTGTAATTAAAAAACGAATAACTGTAGATATTTGAAAATTTCACTGAATGTCTAAATTAGCATTTTCTATATACGATAAATATACGTTTCAATAATTTGCGAGTTTTAAGAATTCCGTCCTGATTTTAAAAATAAGTACGGACATTTTTTAAAGTACCAACTAGATCCAATTGGTTACTTGAAACCACCTTTGAAGTTTAAAATCGAATCTTTCTACTAGAAAAAATGTCATCAGACGTTCAGGCACAAAAAAATAAAATACATAAGAGTACATAACATGAACATTATCCTTTTGGTACAGTATAGTAATATAATATATTGTATAATATTATTAATATTACGTAATATGTTACTATCTTAAAATTAGATTCTTTTTTGGTCATTTGCAAAATAAATATTTTTTGTCTTTGGCCCGATCCACCACTTAGCCACAACCAACAATGAAAATATTGTATTAAATGTATTTCATAAAAATTAAACGCAGGTGCGTGCGTGATAATTTAAAAATTCGTAACTATAAAAATTTAAAAAAAGCAGGTAAGTGTGTTTGACTCTGCTATACAGTAGGTTGCAAGCGGATGACTGTAATGGATGGTGTTAAATTTGAATTCAATGATATAATATTATTGTATACGAAAAACGATTTTGATCGGAGACGGTTTGTCAGCCAAAAATATTTTATATTATGTTTATATTGTAATAACAATACGGTAACCGATTAAGTTAAATTATTATATTTTGTTTATCATCATATTTGTATATAATAATATACTTTAGAAGTTTCAAGTACCCACAAATAAAATTTTATAAATATAAAATAAAACTAAAATCGTTCTTCTATGTTTAAATATCTAAATTCGTCCAAATATGAACATAAAATAACTATAAAAAAAAAGCGGCTCTGCTATACAGAAGGTTAGAAGTGGGTTAATGTATAACGGATTGTATTAAACTTTGAAATAATATCATTGTATAAGAAAGACGATTCTGAGCGGTGACGGTTTATTATTATTTATTATAGCCTGAAAGTTGAATATATAATAATATCATTATTTTATATTCGTTTTTTAAGGTGATATACCAATTGTTAGAAATTAAAATCCCATTTTGATAGCAGTTTTTTGTAATTTGTCAGTGGTTTATCCAATGGCATTAAATAATTATTGAGAAAATCGAAAAATTACCTCTTTAAAGTACCATCTTGATCCAATTTGGTAAAAGATAAGATAGTATATTATGTTAAAATCAAAACACTCCTTCTGGTGTAAATTTTGAATTTAGAATAAAAAAAAAATTTAATTTAATTAAAACAATAAAAAAAATAAATTAACACCATTGTAAAACCAATAGCTTCCTGGCTCCGCTTAGAATTTAAAATAACTATTATTAAAATGGATCTGTCATTATTACATTTACTAAAATACATATTGTTATAATAGGTAACAAAATAAATAAAAAATTCTTTTTAAAGTGTTAATTGAGAAAATTAAATAATATAAAAATAATAATATATACATAAAAGTTTAAGAATAATAATGAAATAATGTACCTACCCATATACAAATAGTTCTATAAGCAGACTGATGTATATTAATTAATTCATTTGAAATTCTATGTTTTGCCCCAGATTTTATTAAGACAGTTTTTTGGTAAAAAATTGTGTTCGTGTGAGATACCTAAGCGTTACTAGACTTTTTCCATTTCTATGAAAATGTATGAATCAAAATTAATAAATAATAATTAATATGTTTTAATAAGTAACCATTAATATTAAGTTATATATAAAGAAGAAAAATTATTTGTTTGTTGGGATAATCTCTAGAACTTATTAACCTATTTTGAAAATTAGTTTTCCATTCGGAAGAAATACTATCCCAAGGATCTTTAGGCTATATTTTATCCCGATAAGTGACCCTTAATTTTTAGAATTTGAGCAAAGCGTTGAATGTATTGATTTTACAATTAAGTTTGTTTTTTTTTAAATTTTAAATTTTGTCATCAACATAATGGATAGTAAAAGTGTTTAGATTTTTTTTAAAAGTTTCTTTTCTGATAGGAAAGTGAATCTAGTTTTTTTTCAAAAACAAAAGATAAATTATAAGGTAAAGCGGGGATTTTCATGCAAAATCGATCTTTGACTTAATCGATTTTGGTTTTTGGTGTAACACTAAAATAAATGACCGTAGATACATGAAAATTTCACTGAATGTTCATATTTTAATTTTCTATACATCATAACATTTTGAAAATATCTTGACTCGTTTCGAGTTGTTTACGGACATTTTAAATTATCAATTTTTTCTTATAAATATATCAATAAATTGTATTTGTTTTGCTAAAATGCAGAGTGAAAATCTTATACAAGGCTCCTCACGTATTATTAGGTACAATAGCTGTTGAAAAAAATTAAAAATACACAGGCAACTTTTTTTTTATAAGCATTTAAAGTTCAAATAATGACAAAATACGTAGAATTCACGAATATGTGCAAATTATATTGAGTTGGAAATACATAAAATTTTTCTATCTAAGATTTTAAAATGTAATACAAGATACTTCCTACAAGTTTGCCTACCTTTATCATAAATGAAATATCTACAAGTAAATGAAAATAAATTTTTATGATCGTTTGAAATTCATATTTTTACAAGATATTCACTCGATTTCTCAAGTAGCGATTTTCTTATTTTGCTGTAGTTAAAAAACGAACAAATGTAGATACATTAAAACTTAAGCGAATGTTTATATTTTCATTTGCTATACACCACACAATTTTGAAAATATTTTGAATCTTTTTGAGTGGCTTACGGACATTTTCAGTTTACAATATATATATATTGCTATATTAATAGTTGAAAAACATTAAAAATATCTAGGGATAATTTTTTTTATATGCATATAAAGTTCAAATGTTGACAAAATTTATCAAATATAAAATTTAATAATTATTTTATGGTTAAAAATGTATAAAATGTTCAACATTTATATCTAAGGATTGAAAATTTAAAACGTAGTTCCACGTAAATAGCTTATGTATAAGTTACCTACTTTATATTCACAATAATATCATCAAATATTATTACCTACTTAGTAATAATATACGCTGTTTTCGCTCAGAATCGTTTTTCTTATATAATGATATTATATTATTGAATTCAAATTTAACAACATTCATTAGAGTGACCCACTTTTAACCTACTCTACAGCAAATCGACACGCACTTGCCCACCTTTTTTTGAATATTTTTTTTTTTTTACTAGTCTTGGAATGTTACTAAGTAGTGCATACTCGAAAACTACCTACACAGACTACACAAACATGAAACAAATATACCTACCGATTGATCAAAATCTTAACAACGAGTTGGATTACATATTTACACATCCCTATTCGATTGTAATATATTCCCAAATAAAAGAATAGAAAGAAATGTAATCCAGTATACAAATACCTATAAAATAGCTGGACAAGTATACATTAGGTGTAGCGTAGGCCATGGGGCATCGATTAATGTAGAACAGATGTTAAATTCGAATTCAATGATATTATTAAAAAATTTAGACGTTTTATACGAAAAACGATTATGACCAAAGACGGACTGTCGGCCAATATCACTAACCATATATTTTTATCATATTACTATAAAGAGTACATGTTACCCGCCAGTGGCACAGATCCCCTAATTTATCTATGACATAAATTATATCACAATTCACAGTAGATATTTTAGATGTGGAGCCCACCGTAGGATACTGCTGAGGATCCTGCCGTGGATCCAGAATTTACGTTAATTCTAAAAAATAAATGATTAAACATTGCGTATTATATGGAGGTGCTTTGATTACATTTGATTGTTAAATTTAAAAAAGGGGCGATAGGGGCCCCTTGATGTATGATGTTATAATATATTTATATAACACTTCGGTGCCACTGGTCCTAGCTTGTGTTGTCTCCGTCCTAAAAGTTTGAAACATAGAAAAAAAAATAAGCTCATCAGAAGCTCATCATGTGTGGTGAGTAGCTGACAATTAGTTTTTTACGACATGTGCATAATTTACTTAAAAATTAAATTATCGTAAAAACCAACGAGAGAACACGGATAGTGTTTTTATACCTAAAAGTTCGATAATAGGTCAATTCACTCTGATATCAAAACTACACACTATTGAAACTATAGCAAACGAACGTTTTGACACGTATGTAAAGCGGTGACAATACATGCAGGTACCAGTGTACCACGTTCTGCCAAATGAATTTATTGCCGAAAACAATAATGCATTTGGAAATGTAATTGTGTGTATAAAATATAATAATATCTAAATCTACTTGGAAAGTTTAAAGTACCCACAAATAATATTTTTAAATAACAAAAAAATAACTAAAATTGTTATTCCTTGTTTGAATACAATTTAGTCAAATTTAAACTTAAAATACATATTTAAAAAAACTGCCCTGTTATGCATATATTTTTTTTAGATTAATTGGTTACAGTATTATGAACTGCTAATACGAAATTATTTTTAAATTTCCAATCATTAGCTAAGAAATTGAACAATTCAATTAATTTTTTGGGTGCATGTTAATTCCGCCAGTGAAAAAAATCACGTAAAATTGAATTTATGTCAACTTAGCCAGTGAAGAAAATCAAGTAATTTTTCAATTATTATTAAACAAAAAATCATGATTTTATAAAAATAATCATCCTTATTAGTTATCAAATAATAGTTAGATATGCGTGTATGCCAAAAAATATTTAAAACTTAAAAATAAAAATAATAATTGTCCGAACAAATGATACAAATTATTGTAATTGTCTGAGGTAGTATGCTGAAAATCATGATAGATATTGTAATAATCAAATAATATGTAGGAATGTTACATGTTATAACTTATAATATTTTGATCTGTGGACTAATATTTATGATACAATTTGTAGATATTCTAACTATTAAGTCTAATATAAGTCTATAATAGTCCATTATTATAACTATTTATAGCGTTCTCTATAACACCATATTTGTTTTAAATTTTAAATTGTTGAGTTTATTTAGTTGAAATATATTATTTAGTTTTACATAAACAAGGCCTTAACACTGGACCGAGTTTTTATATACCCATTCCAAGTAAAAAAAGGTGGGTAAGTGGATGTCGCTCTGCTGTACAGTAGGTTACAAGTGGGTCATTGTATAATGGATAGTATTACATTTGAATTCAATGATATAATATCACTGTATAAGAAAAACGATTCTGAGCGGAGACGGTTTGTCAGTCTAGATATTAGACATACATATTATAAGTATACTTATCTATAGTATTATTAATAATTTTAAAATTAATCATATCACAATATCCATTAGGTAACGCGTTATACATCAATAACAGACCGTAGTGCTATCATAGATATATAATAGTATACTTTAGAAGTTTTAAGTACACACAAATAATATTATACAATCACAACAAAATAACTAAAATAGTTATTCCAGGTTTTTTAATATGTAATTTCGTCCAAATTTGAACTTAAAATTACTATAAAAAAAAAATGTGCTTATGTATTTCTTAGAATTTTTGGTAACAGA
>NC_042493.1:113953910-113957754 GCF_005508785.2 Acyrthosiphon pisum
TCTTAAGAGAATTTATATCATGGGGCACATTTGACAATATATTATCAGCTGCATACCCTGCGAACAAAGCCTGTGCACGCCTATAATAACGAGACTACCTTATTGTATCGATGTATTATGGCAGTGGCGTTTAGTAATGATTTTGATTGTTATTTTTTGAGGGGGGGGGGATAATAATTTGTTATACGAGGAAAGCTCAACACACAAGATTATTATTCCTCACAAGTTATAACTTCAATAACATTATGCTGATGCCGTATGGGTACATTTATTTTTTAATGTAGGTCTCTCTAGAAGGTTCTACGGAGGAGACGCGTGACATTAATACACATTATAAGGTAGGTATAAGTTACCTTCGCGACAGGTATTGTCACAGGACACTTCTTTGCTAAGGGCGTTAGCATGCTTGGTGAATCACCTTGTATATACAATTAATGGTTACTAATTAACACATATTTATGATTCATAGATTTTCTTTGAAGTGGAAAATATCGTGTAGCGTGATACGTTTATGTCACGCGATCGCCATTATTTAATATGGATGGATAATTTATACAACGAAATATGTATATTAATATATTAATATTATGTGTACCGCTATTGGACCGAGCTTAACGAGACTCCGACTTGGACACTATATTATCTCCTTCCAGATCACATGCATTCAAGTCTGGGGGACATCCTGCTGGCAGTTCTTCGCATACTGCGGTCGAGATGGCTGAGACATGCATCATATGTAGTATGTACCTTCAAATTCGATGCTCAGCTACAATCACTGAACTCTAATCTCCATTAAGCATATAGGTACCTAAGTTTATCCGTCAGCAGTCCACACTGGCATTAAAGTCCTCAAATTATATTACGGATTTCATAACGAGCTGCATAGTATGGGTTATTATAACACCAAACTAACCCAACTTAATCTTTAGGATTTCCGCACCGATATATACTTCTGCATAAGATATATGGACAAACTTAAAATAATTTCTTACACTTTATTTACTATCGTTTTTACATTTTACTGTCAGGCCTTGATCTAGACTAACTAAGGTATATTTATTTTATTTTGGACAATGCTTACGATTGTGGCAAAACAAATCCCCTGCCTCTTCGGGCATTGATGATCTCTTAGATCTTAGAGTTTAGACTCGTGCACAGTGCACACCGCATGTTTTTCCCGAAAAATAATGTTACAATCGATTGTTAATATATTATAAATTACGACTAAATTATATTATCGTTCAGTTGAAATTTAAAACCGATTGGTATTATTATAATATTATACAATCGAGGATACAGGCAAGTCGTTAAAGGTATTTTAAAAATGTTGAAATTTTTTCTATTTTTAAACTATATAATTAACGTTATATTGATTATAATTGAAAAAACGCAACTACTTGCCCTCAGAAATTGCTGTCACAATTCAATTTTATAATAGGTATTTTTACTTTAAAACCAAAATTGAGCGAGTTCTACTCAGACTTCTCAAATGCATTTTGTCTATGTCTGTGTAAGACGGAGAAAACACATGTGAGTCCTCTTAAGTCGCCGAGCTAAGTTCAATTTTTTAGCAGTCTATTTTAACATAAACAATATCTATAGTTCAACGACTTATATCCGTATGCAATATGCATAGTCAATGCGTAAATATACATGCATGTGTGTAATGCATGTTAATCTATGTCTTATGTGACACGAAAAATGCTTATGCGTATACGGACATCGGCCATACAATTATATCACAAATTTTGCTTTTTAAAGCCGTTTTTTTATTTTTATGCTTGGCGTTTTTTTCACAGAGTTTGAAGGAGTGTTTTTGTCGGGATATAGATCTCGCGGATTTCTATTCTCGTCGTATTATAATATTGACGTATACACGCCAGCAATATAAGTCGTCCGTCCTGCTGTTCAGCGATGCTTGTCTTTGTGGTCGCCGCCGCCGTCGTAACTCGATATCGACTTTAACGCACCGTCAGGGTCGAACCACGGCGCCATCGTTGTCGTCGATGCCCCGGTTCTTCGCGGATACGACAACGAGGGGGGTGAAGAAATACAAAACGCTCGGTGGCGCCGGCCCGCGCATCCGCCGACCGCACGATAACGAGATACTATATTATATTACTGGGGAATTGGAGAGAACAGCGATAAGAAATCGGAAAACGTTTCCCAACCCTAACCATGGGGCGCAAGAGAGCGCGTGTTTATTGCCCAGCCAAACGAACTGAGTGCAGATATTTGTTAATTTTCGGATTATGGAAACGACTGTTCGATTTTATGGGCACATATATTACAGTAATCTCTCGTTATCCGCGTTTTTTTTATCCGCGGTTTCGATTATCCGCGGTTGGGTCAACGATAACAAATTATTAATGCGATTGCGATTGCGATAACGTTTTACCGTTATTACACGAACACTGTAGAAATTTATTTTTGACAATTGTAGATAATTGTTGTTATATCGCCATAGGTATAACACATATACATTATACATACATATATATACTTATGGGTCTATGATAACTACTGGTCTCGTTATCCGCGGTTTCGTTATACACGCAGGTTTGCTGGAACGTAACCTTTGCGAATAACGAGGGATAACTGTTCTTTTCATATATATCCCAGTGGTTGTCTGAGGTCCAAGTCCTATATAATCTCCGTTGTACTCACAAGTGTATGAGAAAAACACAAAAAAAATTTTTATTGATTCTTATCGATTAGTTTGGACGATTTTCTAAAACAACCATAATAGCTAGTTCAAATAATAATAATAACCTAATATAGAATGTAGTTATTCACAGTCTGGTAGATATTCTTATATTGAAATTGTATTTGATATTTATTTGAACATTGGTCTCGATTGAGTTCACTTGACTTGCAACCATATACATTTAAAAACAAAACAAGCGAATGCACTTACTGCTATTATAATATCCCCCCAGGCTTCAAATAAACTTGGTCGACAAGATTGTAAGGTCTTTAATTAACGAAATAAACATTCAATCCTTATACTAATATATAAATGTATATATATAGAGTCAATTTTAAGTCTAAGTATGAAAATAAATTAGAAAATGTTGTACAATGATTGGAGTATACAAGTCGTGAAAAAAGGAAAATTAACTTCACCGAAATATTGAAAAGAATAATAATTTGTATAAAATCGATTAATTAACTTATATGTTAGGAGACAATATTATCCTAGATCAATAAGAATAACGTATTTTGTAATTTACCATAGTAAGGGGATTGGAATGAAGGGGGGTTTTAGGGGTTAAATTCCACACTACAATAAAAGTGTGTGTGTGAAGAATTATTATTGTAAAATATATTATCGAAAATCCCGACTCGAGATATCTATAATACCCCTCTCCTCACTACTCCAGTGAAATTAAAACCTATATGCGCCACTGTATTGACTTGCTGTAGTTCTAATAAGTGGGTGCATCGCATTTTTTAGACAATAATTTATTGTTGTCATAAAAGTACATACAATGTTCACACAAAAAATATGTTTGTATTACAACAATTAATAATAACTCAAATCGTTATTTCTTTCGTTTAAATATCCAATTTCAACAACATTTGATCTACAAATAATCATCAAAAATAAACTGTGCTCATATATAATTTTAGATTCTGAGTGGAACGATGAATGTATTGATTTTACAATGATGCGTGTTTTTTTATTTTTTTATTTTTGTGTCTGTCATCATGGGTTTGGGGCAGTAAAACTGCTTCGATTTTCTTCAACAGTATCTTGTTTGATGGTAAAGTGAATCTAGTTGGTGCATTTGGGAGGTCAAAATTTGAAATTTCATATAGTTTTCAAAAGCTCCATGAAAAA
>NC_042493.1:113958210-113983245 GCF_005508785.2 Acyrthosiphon pisum
GGAACGATGAATGTATTGATTTTACAATGATGTGTGTTTTTTTTTTTATTTTATTTATTTTTTTTTAAATTTTTTTTTATTTTTTTTGTGTCTGTCATCACCTTTTAGGACAGTAAAACTGCTTCGATTTTCTTCAACAGTAACTTTTATGATTGGAAAATGAATCTAGTTGGTACTTTGGGGGGTCAAAAGTAAAAATTTCCCAGTAGTTTTCAAAAGCGACGTGAAAAACAAAAGAAAAATTAAGGAAAAACGGGAATTTTTACGCAAAATCGATTTTTAACAAGATCGATTTTGGTTTTTGGTGTAACTCTAAAACAAATGACCGTAGATATATGAAATTTTCACAGGTTGTTTATATTTGCATTTTCTATACACGGTAAAATTTTGAAAATATTTTGATTTATTTTGAGCTCTTTACGGACATTTTCATTTTCCATTTTTTTTTAGTTTTTTTTCTAAAAATATCAATAAAATTTTATTTGTTGGATAAAAAAGCTTGAAAATTTAATAGAAGGCTCCTAGTATATTGTTTCAAAGGCAGATGAAAAATATTAAAAATCGTTAGTCACAGTTTTTTTTTATAAGCATTTAAAGTTCAAAAAATGACAAAATATGGAAAAATCACGAAAATTTGCAAATTATTTCGAGTTAGAAATTCATAAAAATTTTTTCTTTTTAAATCTAAGATATGAAAATGTAATACAAGATTCCTTATAAGATTATCTACCTTTATCAAACAAAAAATATCTATAAGAAAGTCAAATTAAAATTTTATGATCGTTTGAAATTCAAATTTTTACAACATTGGATATTCACTCGATTTCTCATGTAGCGATTTCCTTATTTTGTTCTAATTCAAAAACGAATAACTGCAGATACATGAAATTTTTATTGAATGTTTATATAAGCATTTCCTATACACCATACAATTTTGAAAATATTTTGACTCTTTTTGAACTGTTTACGGACATTTTCAGTTTTAAATTTTTTTAGTTTTTTTTTCTATAAATATCAATAAAGTTTTATCTGTTGGGCCAAAAAGTGTATAAATTTAATACAAAGCTCCTGATATATTGTTTCAATATCAGTTGAAAAATATTAAAAATACATAGGCACAATTTTTTTTTATAAGCATTTAAAGATCAAATTTTGACAAAATTTATCAAATTTTAATTTGAAAAATTATTTTGTACTTAAAAATTTATAAAATGTTCAATTTTTGTATCTAAGAATTAAAAATTTAAAACAAGATTCCACGTAAGTAATTAATTCTGTTACCAAAAAATCTAAAATATACATTTAAACAGTTTATTTTTATAGTCATTTTAAGTACAAATTTGGACGAAATTACATATTAAAAACCTAGGATAACTCTTTTAGTTATTTTGTTGTGATTGTATAATATTATTCGTGGGTACTTGAAACTTCTAAAGTATACTATTATATATCTATGATTTTACCACGGTTTTGTGTTGATGTATAACGCGTTATAACTTATAAGTACCTAATAGATATTATGATATGATTAATTTGGAATTTATTATAGGTACCTATTATAGGTCAATTTTTTTTAATACCATAGATAAGTATATATATGTCTAATACATAGACTGATATACCGTCTCCGCTCAGAATCGTTTTTCTTATACAGTGATATTATATCATTGAATTCAAATTTAATACTGTCCATTATACAGTGACCCATTTCTAACCTACTGTACAGCAGAGCGACATCCACTTACCCACCTTTTTTTTTTTTATTTTTGTGTTTGTCATCACCTTTTAGGACAGTAAAAGTGCTTGGATTTTCTTCAACAGTATCTTTTCTGATAGGAAAGTGAATCTCGTTGGTACTTTGGGGGGTCAAAAGTAAAAATTTTCCAGTAGTTTTCAAAAGCGCCGTGAAAAACAAAAGAAAAATTAAGGAAAAACGGGAATTTTTACGCAAAATTGGTTTTTCACAAAATCGATTTTGGCTTTTGGTGTAACTCTAAAACGAATGAATGTATATACATGAAATTTTCACTGGTTATTTATGTTTACTTTTTCTATACGTGATGAAATTTTCAAAATATTATGATTTTTTTTGAACTGTTTAGGAACATTTTCATTTTCCATTTTTTTAAAGTTTTTTTTCTTAAAATATCAATAAAATTTTATCTGTTGGTTAAAAAAGCTTGAAAATTTAATAGAAAGCTCCTAGTATATTATTTCAAAGGCAGATGAAAAATATTAAAAATCCTTAGTCACAGTTTTTTTTTATAAGCATTTAAAGTTCAAAAATTGAGAAAATATGGAAAAATCACGAAAATTAGCAAATTATTTTGAGTTAAGAATTCGTAAAAATTTTTCTTTTTAAATCTAAGATTATAAAATGCAATACAAGATTCCTTATGAAATTATCTACCTTTATCAAAAAAAAAAATATCTATAAGAAAGTCAAATTAAATTTTTACTCGATTTCTCATGTAGCGTTTTCCTTATTTTGTTGTAATTCAAAAACGAATAACTGTAGATACATGAAAATTTTACTGGATGTTTATATTAGCATTTCCTATACACCATACAATTTTGAAAATATTTTGACTCTTTTTGAGCTGTTTACGGACATTTTCAGTTTTAAATTTTTTTAGTTTTTTTTTTCTATAAATATCAATAAAGTTTTACTGTTGGGCCAAAAAGTGTACACAATTAATACAAAACTCCTGATATATTGTTACAATATTGAAAAATATTAAAAATACATTGGCTCAATTATTTTTTATTAGCATTTGAAGTTGAAATTTTGACAAAATTTATCAAATTTAGAATTAAATAATTATTTTTTAGTTAAAAATTTATAAAATGTTCAACTTTTATATCTAAGGATTGAAAATTTTAAACAAGATTCCACGTAAATATTTAATTCTGTTACCAAAAATTCTAAGAAATACATAAGCACAGTTTATTTTTATAGTCATTTTAAGTTAATATTTGGACGAAATTACATATTAAAAAACCTGGAATAACTATTTTAGTTATTTTGTTGTGATTGTAATGATTGTATAATATTATTTGTGGGTACTTAAAACTTCTAAAGTATACTATTATATATCTATGATAGTACCATGGTTTGTTGTTGATGTATAACGCGTTACCTGATGGATATTGTGTTATGATTAATTTGGAATTTATTATTAATACCTATTATAGGTCAATTTTTTTTTTAATACTATTATAAATAAGTATACCTATAGTAGGTATGTCTAATACCTAGACTGACAAACCGTCTCCACTCAGAATCGTTTTTCTTATACAGTGATATTATATCATTGAATTCAAATTTAATACTATCCATTATACAGTGACCCACTTGTAACCTACAGTACAGCAGAGCGACATCCACTTACCCACCTTTTTTGAACTTAAAATGCTAAAAAAAAAAAACCGTGACTAAGGATTTTTAATATTTTTCAATTGTCATTGAAACAATATAGTAGGAGTCTTGTATTAAATGTTCAAGTATTTTTACTTAACAAATAAAGTTTTATTTACATTCATAGAAAAAAAAACTAATTAAATTGTCCGTAAACAGCTCAAAACAAATCAAAATATTTTGAAAATTTTATCATGTTTAGAAAATAGAAATATAAACAACCAGTGAAAATGTCATGTATCTACAGTCATTCGTCTTAAGGTTACACCAAAAACCAAAATCAATTTTCTCGAAAACAGATTTTGCGTAAAAATGGCCGTTTTCCTTCATTTTTCTTTTGTTTTTCACGGTGCTTTTGAAAACTATTGGAAAAATTTAATTTTGACCACCCAAAGTACCAACTAGATTCACTTTCCTATCAGAAAAGGTACTGTTGAAGAAAATCCAAGCACTTTTATTGTCCTAAAAGGTGATGACAGACACAAAAAAAAAATTTAAAAAAAAAACACACATCATTGTAAAATCAATACATTCGTCGTTCCACTCAGAATCTAAAAGTATTCAAAGTACTCAAAAAAAAATACATTAAAAAAATTGTAATTAGAATACCATATAAATACTTCAAAAAGTATTTAAATAAAAGTATTCAAATACTTGTATTCGAATACTTTACAAGACCGTATACTAGTATAATATGATCTATGGTATCTAGTACTGCTACTAAGTTAGTATTAAAATATAATACATAAAACAAAAAATTGAATAAATAATATGTTTTAACGTAAAATTTATAAGGAATTGGTCGAACAATTTACAAGATGTGTCAAAGTGTTGTTAATGCAGTTTTTACCCACACGTTTTCAGATATTGTTGAGTGGCCTAATAATCCCGTTAAAATACCTAAAATGTTCCCTGAAAAAGGTGGTTTTTATGAGTAGCTGGCTGTATTGATGGTACGTTAATAAATATTGATGTACCAAGTATAAACGAAGAACAATTTGTAGATAGACATGGCAACCATTCAATTAATGTGACAATGGTTTGCGGTCCAAACCATGTACTTTATACAGTAGATGCAAACTGGCCTAAAAGTGTACACGATGCCATGTATTAAGAAATACTAATATATTTGCTGCTTTTGAGAGTGGATGGTGAACATTTCCTGGGGCAGTCATTTTAGCAGATAGTGCATATCCATTGAAAGAATGGCTTATTCTGCCATGTCATCAAAACCCAAATGATGAAATTGAACAAAGGTTCAACCGCAAACACAAATCTACATGTTGATTCATTTTAATAGAGTGTAGACTTAAACATTTATAATTTAAATAATTTTATTATAAAATACCTACAGGTTTTATAAAATGTATTTATAAAGTTTAGGTCCTAAACACACCCCACGCGTACCCAATTTGATTGATTATTAAGTTTGTTAGGTTTTTAATTTATTATGTAATAGAGACGGTTTTGAATATTTATTTTTTCAGCTTTGGTATCCATTAATAGTGTTCTTTTATTTATTAATATTTATTATCACTTTATCACGACACAACAATTTTTGAAATATTTATAATCGCCTCTATTAAAATCTAGTTAACTTGTTAATGAATCATAATTGGTTTTCAAAATTAAAATCAGTTATACCTAAGTTCCTCACTCCTCAGTTATGTCGTGGATTTTTGGTCGAAAATATACTACTTTTATTTGTCAACTGGTCACTGGATGCCCTTATAAAATATAAGTGTTGAAAAAAATTCCATGTTGTTGTTTGTTTTGTGTTGTTTGCATACATATGTGCTAAGTATTTTAATTTGTTATAATATTAATACATTTTAATGATATTTCACTACTTATATAAGAACAAGTCCAAAATCGTAGCGGTTTGAATCAAAATAATTGCCTATACATAACTCCTTAAAAATTACGCTAATAATAATAATATAATATTACCTGTGTTGTTTATCCTAGCCCCTAGGTATAGAATATAGATAATATAATATTATGTAATCATGACTTCGACTTGTATAATTTCATTAATATTTCCAATTTATTCAATTATTACGTTTTGCATACTTATTAAATTACATATCGACTCTTTTTAAAGTTCGAACAATAATAATTAATAATTATAGAATTTAAAGTAGAAAATGGATATTGTTCAACACGAATTCGAAGAAACTTTGAAACGCATCCAATCTCAAAAAGATGTTGTCGGTGTTATTGTGGTAAAGAATAATGGTGTGTATTTTTTTTATATTTATTATTTATTTATTTATTTAATTATTTATTTATTTTTATTATATTCGATCAGTGTTTTATTATGGTTGTATAGGTAGGTACCTAATTGTTGTGATCACGGACTTATTAACTTATCATTACTTATTCAAGTCTTATATAGTTACTAGTTAGCCAGTTAAGTAGTGCTTATGACACTCAATTTTTCGTCTTTAACTCGGACTCAGTGTTTTTTTTCATCAATTATCATATTATGTTTATACGGATAATAATTGTTATAGGTGATATCATAACATCAACATTAGACAATAGGTCATCTGTTAGCCACGCTGAAAGGATAATGAAGTTGGCTGACAACGCGAAGAGTTGTGTTAGAAATTTAGATCCGTCAAACGAGCTAATTGTTTTACGGATGGGTACTAAAAAACGAGAGGTACTGGTGAAACCTGGTAAATTTTATTTTGAAATATTTTTCTTCCCAAATAATATTTTGACTAGGTACTACATTTATTGTTTTGAAATTTATACATGTATACCTGTCTACTTATATCATATTTCAATCAAACAACTATTTTTTTCCATTCCACAGCTTAGAACATATTTTTTCTTATACAAAGTTTTAAGCTTAGAACAAAAATACATTACATTATAATATATTTGAGATATGTATTTTCATAAAGCACGAGCTTGTAGCATAGATATAGAATAACAGAACCAGAGAATAATTATAAGAATATGACAACTACAACAAAAATAAGTGTGATTTTACAATATAATTATATAAATCTAAAAATACATAACATCATACAAAAAAAAAAATAGTATTTCATAAAATGTACTTATAACTAAAAATCAGATAAATTCTATTAGCAAGTTGTAACAATTGTTTTTTTAGCATTACAATTTTGCAAAAACTATTTGTTTTATAAAAATAGGCATGGAACTTTAGAATTTTGGTCCAAGGTAATTGACAAACTTTTTACCAAAAGATAAAGTTGAGTCTTGGCATCAAATGTTTGAGAGACTTTTATTACCTGTTTATTTTGTTTTTATCGACCCATTGATCTACCTACCCACAAAATCGCAATTTGTTTAATACAAGATTCAATGGTAATATAGGTACGTCAAATATCCTGAAGTATACATATATGATTGATGGATCCTTCATAACCTGTTTTTTAAAGACATATGTTATGTACTATCTTACGTTGATGAAGCAGTAGTAGTTTTAGAGCATTATCATATAATCCTCCCTAGATTAACAAACTGTATTAACGTATTATTGTAAATAGGTACCCACATGGCGCATATAGATATTTCGTTGTATCTATGAGTAGTACTCATTGAGTACACGACACCCGTACACAATTATTTCAGTGTAATGTAGATATATTATCATTCATAATTTTATCGTTAAGGAACGATTAAATTTTGAAAAAATGTTAACATTTGTTATTTGATTATTAGTTACTTAAAAAACTGATTCTGGATGAAGTGAAATAATATTTTAGTATCGACTGTGTGTAGTTTAGTGTTATTATTATTAAATTATGTATGTAGATTGTAGTCTGTAGAATGTATCTACATTGTATAATATACGTATATACAATACCTATGTCAATACTCAGTGGTCGGGACGCTACTAGTTTTTCGTAGCACGCTAACGCTACAGCTACTCCCCCAAAAAAGTAGCTCGCTACCGCTATCGTTACTTTTTTTAAATGTAGCGCGCTCCTTTTTCGCTACATTTTTAAAAATGTTCTTATTGAAAACTAGTGTTTGTAGTTTGTACTGATTTGACATTTGATCACTGGCCAGGGCAAAAACTTTACTAATACACTAATCATTATCATAATATAAATAAACAAATATAATCATAATTTATATTTTAATAATCAACAATTAGATTGTAGGTAGTGACTAGTGACAAAATAATGATAATTTTCGCTACGCTAACCGGAAATGTTTAGCACAGTGCCGCAATTAGGATTTTTGGGGCCCAGGACAAAATCAATGTATGGGGCCCTGATGTCTAATGCTTATGTATATAATATTTTTTAATGATGGTGATTTTTTTTTTAAAAGCCTAATAATATGAAGGCCCAACACACAGTGACCAGTGACCATTTTTTTTTTTTTATTCGTATGACTACAATGAGCGGAGCACTAATGACCATTTATAGATAAATATGGATATTATTACGGATAATTAATATGGGTCCCGTTCTTTGACAGCAAATTAGATAGCATAATAAATTATGAAAATAAATATTTGTATTTAATATATTTTATTTGATTTAAACATTAGATTATAATCCAATTATTTAAACATTTAAAATAGACGCGGGCGCCCCCTTGAGCCAACGATTAGCGGCCCTATACAGGGGCATTACATCGGCTGTCCCTGTGGTTGTTGCGGCACTGGTTTAGCACGCTATACTATTTCGCTATATAAGGCATAATGTAGCGACGCTACAAATAAAATTGCGTGCTACTCCCAACCACTGTCAATACTCAATACTATCTTCTACAAGTTTACATAGATAACTGAATTTTGATAATTAATTAATATTTAAAATATACCTATAATAAAATAACATTAATTAGTTACCAATTAGATAAATTAAATTATATGTTAAAATCATTTTTTTTTCAGGTAAAGATTTCATAATGATCGTTCTTCGGAAACAAAATCATAAATCTCTTATGAGAAGTATAGCAAACTCTTAATAATGCATTTTTAAATTGATTGGAATAAAACAAAAATGTTATTAGTTATATTGTATCTATTTGGCTATACTATACGTAAGACACATATAATATTATTAAGTACCTATTGATTTTTAATTTTATGATAGCATGACAGTTTTTAAAAAGGTTGGCTAATGGCTTATTTATTACATAGTTTTCTTTTCTATTTATCTAGTGACAAATCATTTTGTTCGTTTTTTATTCTTATAAAACTAGTTTGTCATATATATTATTTTCCCATTACTACCAAACATTCTTCCTTTTTTTTGAGTAGGTACCTATACATACCTTATAAACTGGCCTACTTAGTACTTTGTTCATGGACATTTGCATTGCCTTGCGTGTTGTGTCATGGCTTATATAGGATATGTACGATATACATATACATATACATATACATATACATATACATATATGTACGATATACACGAGATGCCGACAAAACTTTAATACAAAATACCACTGCAGTCGAGCCACTCGTCAATAGATAATATAGTAGATGTGTTATATTATATAGGTAGGTACCTACTGCAATGCGCCATTGCTTCTGGTAGTTTATGATTATTTATTTATGAACAATACCTATACGACCGAGACAGATATACAAATTGCAGTTTGATTAACAAATATACATCACCTTAGGTTATAATAATGACGTGCACGCAGTGGCTGCTCGTGCTATGGAGCACAGGCACCACCAATATTTTTAAAGAATATTTAATTGCTCTACAGCAATAATTATAATACATAATATTTATGAAAGGGATTAATATTTATTGACAAAAATAAAAATAATTTTGTTGACTAATTAGTTATTTATTTAACATAGTATTCTACACTATAAAGCAAATATATTAGGGAAGTACTGTCATAGGTGATAACTGATAAGTGATAAGTGATGTTGTAGATGTTGTGGACTATGGTAGGTACAGCTGTCAGCTAGGAGTACTGACTACAGGTACAAGACGTTACGATGACGGCGACGCCGATTTACGTGGATTGAGCACAGTGGTAAGCTTTAGACCTACTATCTAATTGAAATTTAATTTTTTATATATTTGTAAATTTTTGTTATAATTCACCTTTCAAACTGTATTAATTATTTTGTATTTGTATGGTTGTTCTTGATTATTATGTATTATATCCTATGTAAAAGGGCTTGTCCCGTTAAACTTAATAATAAATAAATAAATAATAAGAAACCTAACCTACTAACTACAAGCTTTTCACATACTGTTCAATAATGAGTATACCTACTATTACTAAAAAATATCACGAAACAAAAAAAAAAAAAACGTTGAATTATAAAAGGCAAATATTGCACTATATACAAAGCAATTAATAAGTAGTATTAGACATTAGTAAAACCGGTGGTAATATTTAAGTTGTGTAATTTTTGAAACATAAAATTTGGTATAAATAAATAGTTGATATTTATCATTATTTATTTATTATCTACATTGTATGATAAATAATAATTAATGTTGTTAAGTATTTGAGTACCTTTTGGTATTCAAATGCCTTCTCAAGTATTAAATGACATTTATCTACAAGTATTAAAGTACATGTTAGAATATTTTATTCATAGACACAATTTGGGAGGGGGCTTGGAGGTGCCTATCTGCTCCAATATTGAATTTAGCCCCTCCCAATGGTAATGGTAATGGTGTTTAAACAGCATAAATCAATACATTAAAAAACAAAAATCCACTATAAAAAGCGAGAATAAATATTACTATGTTTACGTTGCGGCGTCAAAACGGTTCTAAATCCATAAATGTGTATTTTTACTCTTTAACAAAATAACTCAAAATATCAGTAAGTAAGCAAGTATGCATAATTCAAAACTGTTTAAATATCACCATGTAAATGTAATAAATAATTTAAAAGAAAAACCCAAACATGTAATATTATTTAATTACTAAATTTAATATAAAAATTCTTGTCCTCGAATGATAATTGTTATCATGATTGGTAACTGTTAAACCTTTTAAGTACCTATTGTTTAGAATCCAAAATGTACACACCATGGCTGTGCATAAGTACATGAATATTTTTTAATTTTGATCAAAAAGTATAACCATTGTCAAAACAAAAAAAAAATACTTTTTTCCTATCCATTATACAAGTTGAACATACAAATTGTAAAACTAATAGTTAATCAGTAATAAATAATTGAGTGTCTGGAAAAATTTAAATGATTTTAACAAATCGTAAAATATCTAAACACATTTTGGAAATGATAATCGGTAATAGGAAATTTTCAACTGATAAAACAATATTATCACTGGTTAGATAAAATATTATTTAATCTGTGAAATCACACCGCAAGATCTGGTAAATGAGCACAACAGTACCATTGCATGTTATGTAGTTACAAAGAATTGATGAACATAATATTATAATGATCATAATATAATCACTAATTAATAAAAGCGTAACTAAAAAAATTACAATTAATCAAAATCTATAGAAATCTAAAACAACTTTTTTTCATCCTGGCATGATTATGTTGGAGGCACAATCTTCCGGGGGGGGGGGGGGCGAGTGCCCACCCGGCCCCTCCCTTAAACACACCTATGAACTTAAATGCCAGAAGTTTCCTTACATAAATTTGTATAAGATCAAGTTTGTCTTTGGCAATTTCATCTTCTACCTTCTTCTTTTTAGCTAAACCTTCATAACCTGAAAATAACCAGTATATTAACAGTACATAACAGTACAATAACCAGTACATTATATAAACCTTATAAAATGTATAAGCACATAAATTTTGCTATTGTCAAAAATTATATTGTGTTAGGTGTAAAAGTGAAATGTGCTTTTTGAAAACGAGTTATGCCATTTATCAAATTTATTTGTGAATTGTTAGATTTTAAGTAATAATTGTTTATAAATTATTCATAAAACTTAATAATTTGAAAATTTCTAAATAAACAAATTAATTTTTTTAAGAAAATACAATTTTAGACCCAAGATACAGAAATAATAATCTATTGAGCTATTATTCAAATCCAAATACTAATTTTTGCCTTCGTGTTTATGCTTAACTTACTTGGTATTATTTTTAACAGGTGTTGCTGTTTAAATGAAAATGAAAATTTAAATTTAAATCTTTAAATTTAAAGATCCAGGCAATCCAATGTCTTGTACTAGTGCTGAATCATTGCCAATAATATCAAGAATAATCATATCAGTTTCATCATACCGACACTTTTTCCCACCTTCTTTTCCAGTAAATTTACCAATTTTATTGTCTCTCTTTTCCTAAAGAATAAACTTTATGAAATAAACAATGTGTATAAAATTACATAGGTATTGGTACTAACGAAGGTTCGACATTTCCATAATCCATACAGCTTGTCTCTGGTAAACTGTCACTGTCGATCAGCAGAGGCTAGCTGAAATGATTGGGCAACAGTGTGAACACTTTTCCAAGCCTCAATTTTTTCAATGTTGTCAGTAGCATTGAAACTACCGAACAACACACCTTTCCTCTCACGGATTGCATCTAATAATGCCAATTTACTTTGCTTTTTATTATTGTTTCGTCATTTTAGCAGAACGTACACATTCAAAATTTAGAAGGTCAAATTTATATATATAATGAGGAGCAAGAAGCACGTTAAAAGTACAGCAACGATAACCGAGTAAATACAGCGATAACGGCTGTTAGATAATATGATAAAAAATTGAAAAGTGGTACCCACGGACAAAGATAAACATATAAAAATATTTATCTAAGTCCGTGATGGTAACCAGGGTTGTAGATATATTAAACTGTATATTATCTTAAACCGTGGCGGTAGCGTAATTTTCAAAACGTTATCACATTTGAAAATTATACGATTATCTTTTGTGGAATGGAAAGACTTTGCATTTTGCACTTTTCAGAAATTAAAATGTGCAAAGTGAAAAGTTGCTAAGTGTGTTGGTGGAACAGGCCATGCTAATTGTACATAATATTTTGTAAAGGAAGAGAACAAACATTTTCATTGAAGAAAATGGAGTATAAATCTAAAATCGAATAAATCGTGATCAATACTATATAGTAATATTACATTATATTATAATTTATATTATACCTACGTATCAATTTTGACTGTTCAAAAAATTACACGTAAAACATACAAGCGATATCGTTAAATATTAAATTTTATCTTTTTCTTAACGTATTTTTCACACAAAAGTTACATACTATACACGGTGAAATTGATTTAAAACGTTCCAAATTTTATATTTCATCTGTTATCGTGAAATTAATTTCCCTCAGTAATTTATTGTAGTCTTAATATATATTATCAAAGTCAAATACTTAATAATTTGTATAGATTCATCATCATAGTATATATATAGTATATATTAAATATTCCATTCTCATAATTTAATACAATGTTTTTACAATATTTTATAGAATTTAATTGTAAATGGACTATTTGGAATTGCTGATGAAGAAAATAATGTTGAATACACTGCAGCCACTCAGAAATGTAGAAATTATATAAATATGAGAACAGAAAAAGTATACGAAACCGCAATTGATAAACTGTGAGTATCTTTACCTTGCATGTATAGGGGTCTAAAGTCTTAATTTAGTATAATCGATAAAAATGTAATATAAAAAATAAATAAGGTTATGTGTTTATACATTTATTATTTAGTTTGAACCAACTTGTCCATTGAGTAAGAAAACTTCAGATATATTTATCATTTATTTAATGATCAGGTCGCCCATGAAACATAAACTGTTTCAATACTGGAATATCCTATATTATTTTTAATAGGTAATTTTAAAATAATATTGTATTTTGCTGTAATGTGGCTCGGCAATATTTATTAAAATGATTTGCTGAAATGCGTTATGTTAAATTTTTTGTTCAAATGCCAACGGTCCCCATGATAACATTTTTATAGGTAATTAATTGTTGTATCGTATATTAAATAGGTAATTCTAAAAGTAGACTTTTAGATATAAAAACTATTAAATTTTTACTGAATTTTCATGTTTTTTTCTAAAATTTTCAGTGATATGCATTCCCTTCTGAATATTGAACGTAATATATTTAAATATATAGCAGATATAAAATAGTAAACTTTATCATCATTTTGTTTATGGATTTCCTCACCAAACCATTGTATGTTAGATTTTATAATATGTGAATATTACATTTTATCTTTTTATTACCGTATTTTTCACACACAAGTAACATACTCTACATAGTTATTTTATTTAAAACGTTCCAAATTTTATATTTCATCAGTTATTTTGAATTTAATTTCCCTCAGAAATTTTTTGCAGACTTTTCTTCCCCCAGACATTTTCTGTTTCCCGTATCAATCATAGTTTAATTATTCTTATTAAATCCTAATGTATCTATATAACTGTGGTACTAATATATATTATCAAAGTCAAATACTTAATAATTTGTATACAGTCATCATCATAGTATATATATAGTATATATTAAATATTCCATTCTCATAATTTAATACAATGTTTTTACAATGTTTTATAGAATTTAATTGTAAATGGACTATATGGAATTGCTGATGAAGAAAATAATGTTGAATACACTGCAGCCACACCGAAATGTAGTAAATATATAAATATGAGAGCAGAAAAAGTATATGAAACCGCAATTGATCAACTGTGAGTACCTCTACCTTGCATATTTAGGGGTCTAAAGTCTTAATTTAGTATAATCGATAAAAATGTAATATAAAAAATTAATAAGGTTATGTGTTTATACATTTATTATTTAGTTGGAACCAGCTTGTCCATCGCCTAAGAAAACTTCAGATACATTTATCATTCATTTAATGATCGGGTCGCCCATGAAACATAAACTGTTTCAATACTGGAATATCCTATATTATTTTTAATAGGTAATTTTAAAATAATATTGTATTTTGCTGTAATGTGGCTCGGCAATATTTATTAAAATGATTTGCTGAAATGCGTTATGTTAAATTTTTTGTTCAAATGCCAACGGTCCCCATGATAACATTTTTATAGGTAATTAATTGTTGTATCGTATATTAAATAGGTAATTCTAAAAGTAGACTTTTAGATATAAAAACTATTAATTTTTTACTGAATTTTCATGTTTTTTTCTAAAATTTTCAGTGATATGCATTCCCTTCTGAATATTGAACGTAATATATTTAAATATATAGCTGATGTAAAATAGTAAACATTATCATCATTTTGTTTATGGATTTCCTCACCAACCCAAAGTATGTTAGATTTTATAA
The DNA here is from genome assembly GCF_005508785.2 of Acyrthosiphon pisum. Lineage (NCBI taxonomy): Eukaryota > Metazoa > Arthropoda > Insecta > Hemiptera > Aphididae > Acyrthosiphon > Acyrthosiphon pisum. Next base: position 113,972,870 of record NC_042493.1, read on the forward strand.
TATGTGAATATTACATTTTATCTTTTTATTAATGTATTTTTCACACACAAGTAACATACTCTACATGGTGATTTTATTTAAAACGTTCCAAATTTTATATTTAATCATTTATTTTGAATTTAATTTCCCTCAGAAATTTCTTGCAGACTTTTCTTCCCCCAGACATTTTCTGTTTCCCGTATCAATCATAGTTTAATTATTGTTATCAAATCCTAATGTATCTATATAACTGTGGTCTTAATATATATTATCAAAGGCAAATACTTAATAATTTGTATACAGTCATCATCATAGTATATATAATATATATTATATATTAAATATTCCATTCTCATAATTTAATACAATGTTTTTACAATATTTTATAGAATTTAATTGTAAATGGACTATTTGGAATTGCTGATGAAGAAAATAATGTTGAATACACTGCAGCCACTCCGAAATGTAGAAATTATATAAATATGAGAGCAGAAAAAGTATACGAAACCGCAATTGATAAACTGTGAGTACCTCTACCTTGCATATATAGGGGTCTAAAGTCTTAATTTAGTATAATCGATAAAAATGTAATAAAAAAAATAAATAAGGTTATGTGTTTATACATTTATTATTTAGTTTGAACCAACTTGTCCATTGAGTAAGAAAACTTCAGATACATTTATCATTCATTTAATGATCGGGTCGCCCATGAAACATAAACTGTTTCAATACTGGAATATCCTATATTATTTTTAATAGGTAATTTTAAAATAGTATTGTATTTTGCTGTAATGTGGCTCGGCAATATTTATTAAAATGATTTGCTGAAATGCGTTATGTTAAATTTTTTGTTCAAATGCCAACGGTCCCCATGATAACATTTTTATAGGTAATTAATTGTTGTATCATATATTAAATAGGTAATTCTAAAAGTAGACTTTTAGATATAAAAACTATTAAATTACTACTGAATTTTCATGTTTTTTTCTAAAATTTTCAGTGATATGCATTCCCTTCTGAATATTGAACGTAATATATTTAAGTATATAGCTGATATAAAATAGTAAACTTTATCATCATTTTGTTTATGGATTTCCTCACCAAACCAATGTATGTTAGATTTTATAATATGTGAATATTACATTTTATCTTTTTATTAACGTATTTTTCACACAAAAGTAACATTCTGTTGCAACTACTGTTCCAATACTGGAATATCCTATATTATTTTTAATAGGTAATTTTAAAATAATTTTATATTTTGCTGTAATGTGGCTCGGCACATGGTTTATGGTGTGAACCAACTTGTCCATTGTGTAAGAATACTTCAGATTCATTTATCATTAAACAGAAAATACTGTCAATAAACAGAAAATTCTTGTTAGATTGTAAACACTTACAGGTGCTAGCAATACTTATTATTGAAAAAAAAATGGTTTGAATGCACTTCTTTCTCACCCCCTTCTGTGGTTGCTGTAAATGTTACCCCATTTTTAATGTTGTATTTCTAAGTGCGCCCTAAATTTTTTATTCATAAACATATAAATTAGGTGCATCTAAGAATATTTGTGGAACATCAAGATTTACATTCCATTTCAGATGAAGGACTGGAAATATAATCTTAATAATATTGTGTTTATTGTTTATGTTGCATAATGATTAAAAATGTATTTTTGAAATTTAGTTAATAGTAAAATTGTTTTATGAAATAATGACAATTACCATCCAGTATAAATTAATGAATTTGTATGTTTGCAGTTATTTTATAAATTTTTTATTTACTTTCTATTTATTTTTTATTTTATCAAATTTAATGGAGAGTCTGCCTATGTATTCATTTTAGTTTGTTCAAAAATATATAAAATACATAAACATTTTAAAGGTTATTTTTCAATTCTTATATTGCACTGAGGAAAATATTAACCATTTTATATGAATTAAATCTTTTACAGAAGTCAGTTCAACATTTCGCCGTTCCAAATACGATTCAGTATAGAGGTTTTTAATGTCAGTGTTCGAAAATGTGTAGGTAGTATAACTACAGAAGTGATTTGTAGTGGGTATACTCAATAATCGTTTATATCAAGTAAATATTTATTTAGTTTTTTAAATTATATCTGTAAAGCATTTAATTTCATAGATAAGAGGTTTTGGCTTTCAAAACATTTGATGTCTGTCGAACGTTATGATCCCACACATGAGCTGCCTAGTTGAAGAACTATCTGTATGTCATGAAGGTGTTTATATAGAATTTTGAAAGGTGTTTTGTCTACTATTAGTGTTAGTGATGGATCAACATTTCTTTACAGTATTGAGGCCTGTAGACTAATGATGGAGTACCTATGGTCTTTTATTGCTTATATATTTCTCGACACATACTTGGTGAATATAATAATAATTATTATTTTTAATTATTAATCTCTGTAAAAGAATATTGAATTTGAATAACATTTTTACGTAGGAGTTGTTGAATCAAATGGCTTATTGTATGTGATTGACTGATAATAAATCTGAAGAATTTGTTAATACTTAGAAGTTTACAACCCAACACCACTACTTGGTCCATGGAAACATTGTCAAGAAGTAACATGAACTTCTGTGTGTTTAGTTGAGTAGTCGTTTATAAGCCACCACATTTTATATATAATTGGCTATTATAATAGTCTTGTTGGTAGTAATAATACTCACATATGTTTAAAAACATATTTTATTATATCAATAAAAAGTGTTTTGTATAATTTAAATCAACTATTGCATTCAAGTTAAATAAATACAGTTTTTATATTATGTGCTAAAAGACCGTTTGACGTCAACTGAAGTCACAGGAGCATATTGCAAATCAATTATCTATAAGTTGCATCGTTATCTTAGAAAGTCACTTATCTACTACAGGCAATTGCAATCCATAAGTACACTGCTATGTAGGGTATACCAATCGTATATTAATATATTATAATATACCAAATCATATCACTATTTTCGGACATATCATTTATATTATTTTCGCCACTACAACAAAAAATATCAAACATCTATAAAAATTAATCAATATATTCTCTAATATTCTTTATACGAAATATTCTTTTGTCTTGAAATATTCCCAAATGTGCAAAAAAAACTTTTGCTATTAACTCACCTGTTTCATGATTTGTAAAGATTTCAAACCTCCGTCTGACTGTATAGACTTAAAAAAAATTATGCAAAAGAATATAATTCCGGCCCCTAGTTATTATATAATATAAAGGTAATATGCAATAAAATTTTATTTTGTTATTAATGTTTGTTATTTTTGTATTATTTTATAATATCCATGTACCTATGATGAATATTTTATTCACTATTAAAACTTTAACTTAATGCCTATGATTGTAAATTACGTTGCTTATGTGTTGTGATGACGTAGACCATAGTTTTTTCTTGATATACATATAGAACTTACTGACTCTTCTCCATTTTATTGTGCATTACTATTTAAGAATACATATTGAAGTTTAAAGCAAAGTATTATTCAGAAAAAAAACTATTATTTACTGTTATGAATAAACCTACTGACTTGTTTTAAGCTGTTGACGGACATTTTCAGTTTCCAATTTTTTTTAGTTTTTATAAATATCAATAAAACTTTATTTGTTGGGTACAAAAGCTTGAAACTCTAATAGAAGGCTCCTAATATATTGTTTCAAAGGCAGATGAAAAAAATTTAAAATCTCTCATCACAATTTTTTTTATAAGCATTTAAGGTTAAAATATTGAAAAAATACGTAAAATTCACGAAAATGTGTAAATTGTTTTGAGAAATTCATAAAAATATCTCTTTTTAAATCTAAGATTTGAAAAAGTAATACAAGATTTCTCATCAGTTTGTCTAACTTTATCAAAAAAAAAAAATTATCTACAAGTGAGGCAAATTAAATTTTTATGAGCATTTGAATTTCATATTAATACAACACTTGATTTCTAATGTAACGAGTTCTTATTTTGTGGTAATTAAAAAATGAATAGTTATACACACATGAAAATTTCACTGAATGTTTTTTTTTTTATCCATTCCTATACTTGAATATTTACTAAAACATTTTGAATCCTTTTGAAGTGTTTACGGATAATTTGAAATTTCAATTTTTTTAGTTTTTTTTCTATGAATATCATTCAAGTCTTATTTGTAGGGCCAAAAAGCTTGAAAATTTAATAAAAAGCTCCTGATATATTGTTACAATAACAGTTGAAAATATTAAAAATACATATCATGCACATTTTTTTTATAAGCATTTAAAGTTGGAACTTTGACAAAATTTAATAATTATTTTGTAGTTAAAAATTTATAAAATGTTCAACTTTTATAGTTAAGGATTGAAAAATTAAAAAATAGTTCCACGTAAATAGGTTATATATATATATATTATTTTATTCACAATAATATCATCACATATACTTAGTAATATCTGTTGCTGCATTTATGTGTCGCGCTCTGGCTATTAGCTTATTATTATTTTTCTGTACCTATGCCATAATTTGCAATAATATAAGCATATCAGTTGAGCAGGTAAATAGACACCTATCAGCACTTTATTATTTATCATTTATGGTTATTACGTAATGTGTTTTTGTACGACTATCATGTAGATGGTCATATGTTTTGTTTTTTCCCTTAAAATGTATACCGTATTTATTAGTTTTTGTCTCCAAGTTTCTTATAGTTTGATTTTAGATTCTGAGTGGAACGATGAATGTATTGATTTTACAATGATGTGTGTTTTTTTTTTTTACATATTTTTTTTTTGTTTCTGTCATCACGGTTTGGGGCAGTAAAACTGCTTCGATTTTCTTCAACAGTATCTTGAGAATGTCAATAAAACTTTATTTGTTGAGTAAAAATACTTGAAAGTTTAATACATGGCTCCTATTATATTGTTACAATGCCATTTGAAAAATATTGAAAATCCTTAGTCACAGTTCTTTTTTATTAGCATTTAAAGTTCAAAAATTGACAAATATGTAAAAATCACGATAATTAGCAAATTATTTTAAGTTAAGAATTCAAAAAAAATTTCTTTTTAAATCTGAGATTTGAAAATGTATTACAAGATTACAAGATATTGTCTACCTTTATCAAAAAAAAGAATGTCTACAAGAAAGTCAAATTAAACTTTTATGAGTGTTTGAAATTCATATTTTTACAACATTTGATATTCGCTTGATTTCTCATGTGACAATATTCTTATTTTATTGTTATTAAAAAACGAATGACTGTAAATATTTGAAAATTTCACTGAATGTTTATATAAGCATTTTCTATACACCATAAAATTTTGAAAATAAGTTGACTCTTTTTGAGCTGTTTACGGACATTCTCAGTTTTCAATTTTTTAAGTTTTTTTCTTATAAATATCAATAACATTTTATCTGTTGGGCCAAAAAGTGTATAAATTGAATACAAGGCTCCTGATATATTGTTACAATAGCAGTTGAAAAATATTAAAAATACATATGCACAATTTTTTTTTATAAGCATTTAAAGATCGAATTTTGACAAAATTTATCAAATTTTAGTTTGAATAATTATTTTATACTTACAAATTTATAAAATGTTCAATTTTTGTATCTAAGAATTGAAAATTTAAAACAAGATTTCACGTAAGTAGTTTATTCTGTTACCAAAAAATCTAAAAAATACATTTACACAGTTTATTTTTATAGTCATTTTATGTTCAAATTTGGACTAAATTACATATTAAAAACCTAGGATAACTATTTTAGTTATTTTGTTGTGATTGTAAAATATTATTCATGGGTATACTTGAAACTTCTAAAGTATACTATTATCTATGATAGGATCACGGTTTGTTGTTGATGCATAACACGTTATAAGTACCTAATAGATATTGTGATATGATTAATTTGGAATTTATTATAGGTGTCTATTATAGTTCAATTTTTTTTTTAATACCATAGACTATATAATATTATGTCTTATATCATCTAGACTGACATACCGTCTCCGCTCAGAATCGTTTTTTTTATACAATGATATTATATCATTGAATTCAAATTTAATACCATCCATTATACAGTGACCCACTTGTAATCTAGTGTACAGCAGAGCGATATCCACTTACCCACCTTTTTTTATAATTACGTCTATATTTTTATACCTAACTTTTATAGCTAAGGATTAAATATTTAAAATAATATTCCATGTAAATAGGTGAAATATAAATTACTTTATTTACAATAATATCATCAAATACCTATACTTAGTCATATCAATTATCTTAAGCTAACTGACTGTCTTCGCTCAGAATCATTTTTTTATATAATGATATTATATAATTAAATTAAAATTTAACACAATCTATTAAAGTGACCCACTTGCCCATATTTTTTTAATTCATGCCAATTTGAATTATTTGTATAGTTATTTACCACAAAATACCAGTCATGGATACTATAAGATCTTAGATACATAGATACTTAAGTCCAATGGTATGCTCTCATAATATGTCCGGGTAACCATTAACAACCATTTACATACAAAAAAAATACTATTTTCTACTGATATTACTTTTATAATCTGTACCTAAAATGTAACTAATGGAAACCATTTGTAAACAAAAACAATTTTCGATTTTCATCGTAAATCTCAAAACCTTTGTTTGATGATCTCTTCTGGGCAACTTTTTCAATATTTCTTTCCATAAAAAGCTTATTTTGACAATATTACGAACATAAATGAAAAAAGGGTCCATATCCACTAAAAACAAACGATTCACAGAGACATTTTTAATCATATGTTTGAATTTGAATGCATTGCTACGGTGCTATGTTATAATTTAAAATATGATATTAATATAGCGTTTTTTTCATAATATCTTTAATGTCGTCGGAGGATGGGGAAAAAAGTCTATAATAAAAATTGTAATGATAGAGCGAGATGACAAAAAAATTTTGGCGAGGGCGAGAATTAATCTTCACAATGTCACGATTTTCTATCGTAGTCGAAGGGAGAAATCTTGTCGGGAGTAGTAGTTGTTCAATGCACACTACAACACCCAGACAAGAAAACTACCTATCCCACTCACTACACCACAACAGTAGTGGCTATCCGTGCTGCCGATACGACTCAGGCTAGTGTTCATCATCCCCTGTATACTTGTATACTTGTTGGTAGTATATATATGAATCAGGTGCAGATGGTGCGTTACTAGGGAGAGTAGTTTTTTAATACCCAAAAAGCGCCATCTAACGCAGTAAGTACGCGCAACACTCCACGATTTAATTTTTTAGAAAACGATAGACGGATGTCTGAGAATGATAAGAATATTGCCTTTATATATGCATATTTTGATTTAATCAATGCCGCTTGGTGTTTTTATTTTTCCAAATCTGTATTTCATATCCTCATAGTAAGATCAATTAATGATTGTATGATGTTTGCAAACTATTTTATGTATTTTTGAAGTGAAAACTTCTTTAGGCGCGTAAAGCACTTTTTGTGGGTACTGAATTGAACTGAGCCGTCACGCTCGGCTAGTAACGCTCGGTGTGTGTCTCCATATTACCATGGCAACCAATTATATATTATTTTGAAATTTCCGATGGAATGTCTTGTATATAAATGGTTGTCGTGGTGATATGTAAAACATATTATTCATATAGAGTTGGCAATTTTAATGGACAACGAAGTGAACGAGATTAGATATTTTTATATACATAGATAGATTATATATCTGAGTAGAAGATAGGCTAATTTAAAAAGGGAGAGGACCAAAGACCAAACAAAGTATCGATACCAAGTACTTTACTAGTGACGGTAGTATCGGAACGCCCCTATGTTCAGACTCTTCAGTAGATTACCTATGTAGGTATGTGCATAGCCTATGTCTTTGCAGATTCGTATGCAATATGATTTTAATAATGATTAATAGTATAAATCTAAAACTTAGTGCATTTTTTATTTGATATCAACATTAAATGTCGAAATGATCCGAATGACAGTACGACGAAATATTGAACAACAATTGACGGAGTTTTTTTTAAATATTTAGAAAATACATTCCATTCAAAAATATTAATTTCATATTTCAGTTACCATAAACTTATAGTTTCATTTTTAGAATATGATGATGCAGACGAAGGCCACTCAGAGCAAAATTCACTGGAGTAATTTATACACAATTATAATTAAGTAAATTGTAAAAGTTATTAATTTATCAATATAGAACGCAAAAAAAATTGATTTCGTATTATTAATTTCGTCTTGTTGAAGTTTTCACTTCTGTCGTGTGGTCTTAAGCCACACAGATTTTAGATTTTTTTAACTATTGTTTATGTAAACCCCTTTTCATAGGCGAATTCAAATATTCTACAGTTATTTTTCTTTGAATTATAACAAAATAAAAAATCGTTCAATGAGATTAGTTAATTTACGAGTGAAAGTCAACTTCAAACACTCATAAAAAATGAATTTGACTTTCCAGTAAACTTTATTTTTTGTTAAAGTCAGGAACACATATATAAGTAATCATTTTTTTAAATTTTAAAATAAAACCTATTGAATATAAGTACCAAAATAGAAATTTTCTACGAATTCCTGACTAGAATTTATTTTTAAATTTTCAAGATTTTGAAAATTTTTGTCAAAATTTTGACTTTAGACTCATAACATCTTTTTGTTTTTAAGCACAATTTTTTAAATTTTTACTAACAAAAACTTATAAGAAACTTAACAGTTAATCGGCCAGTGGAGTGGTGAGGGCATAGACTCTCAAAATTCATAAGTTATAATTCGACCATAATATAAAAGCTGTATATATTTGTAATGTTTTAAATAGACACGTGCACTATATTAGGTTTTTTTGTACCTGAAAAAATATTGACATAGGTATTAGATATTTGGACCTTTGTTAAGAATTAATATATTACAGAATTAAATAATATTTAATATTATGTGATATTTATTTTACAATCTCTTATTCTCTTATTAGTAAATGTTTAGTAACTGAAATTACATTTTGCTTCCATGTGACATTTTGTTTCTCACTTCAAAATAAACACAATATTCAATACCTACATGCTTGAAACATAATATATAATAGGTATTTAAATTTAAAACAATTATTAAGGATTTGTGATTTATATATTATCATTTGTCAATCATCATTTAAATTTTAAACGCTAAGTGATCAGAAAACAATACATTTTTTTAAATAAATAAAAATAAAATAGGCATACAAGATAGATTATTCAAAATACGGGACAAAAATGTTCTTTTGGACATTTTGTAATAATTATAATATGATAAAAGTTTAAAATGCCCTCGTATGAACACTATGGAGGTCTATAAACATAACGTTTGAACGATATTAACTGTAAAAAGTAATTTTTTAACCGATTCTAACAAACGGTTATGTAGGGGCAGCTAGTATTCTCAGTTCAAGCTATAGAACAATAAAGTATTGGGCAGGACCCGTTTGTACCAATTTTTCTAAAACACAACTCGTTTGGACCAGCATTTTCCTTCCCATTTTATTTTTAACAGGCTTAGGACTGTCTTTGGCATGGTTAAAAATACTGCTTCTAATTTTCCATTATTATTTATGTTTTTTTTAAAATAATATTTATGATTATTTCGTCTTAAAGATAAAAATATAAAAATATAAATTGGTACAATATAAAATGTGTTGAATTATTATTATTATTATTATTATTATTATTTTTTCGACTGAATTACGAAAATGTTTGTTTTTATGAACTATTTAAATTTGAGCTGCTTGAAACATTTGTCCAATAATCTTCAAGTACGTCAATTGAGATATCTGACCGTTTTATATTGTGTCCACCGTGCGTGTAGTATGTTGTGTTTTTTAAGTGTATCATTTCTTTGTACATTAACTTTATTATTTGAAATTTATGATATTTTGAGCATAGTTTGAACTTGGAAATCTTTAAGAACGTCAATTACTTGGAAACTGTTTGGATTGGGCGTATAAAATTGTGAATTATAATGAGTTTGAAACGATTCAGGACCATTTGTTGTACGTGGTGAATCTGAAGGTTCTGCTGCCCAAATAGTAGGATGAAAATCTGCATCTTCTGATATGTAATAATTCAAAACATAGTCAGCAAAGTGAGTAACGTGTTCGATATTGGGAGCAATAGACATAAATTGAGCATACTCATCTCCAACTTCAGATGGTGGTAAAAAAGCTAACCCATAAAAATATCTTAACCAATTTCCAACTTCTGAGTTTTCTTCTTTGTATTTATTATGTAAATAATAATGTTTTTGAATTTTACGAGAAAAACTTTGGCTTAAATGAAAAAAGCAGTACACAATTTTACAATTTGGAAATATATTTAAAACAGCACAATGTGCAGGTTTTTCAAAATCTGCATGG
>NC_042493.1:113985030-113992679 GCF_005508785.2 Acyrthosiphon pisum
AAATGTTTACTTTATAGCTAAGGATGAAAATCTAAAACAAGGTTTCACGTAAATAGGTCCCATTAACAGTTTTTTCTTTTTTACTCGTACGTTTTCAGTGCCACCGTTCTTTCGTTTTTCACCACTGTCACATATAATTTAAATTACACAGTTCAATTGAATTTTAAAACTAAACACACGTCTGCAAGTACTGTAACTGATTTGGTAACTCGTTTGTGTAAAAAGTTCAAAATCAAAATAAATACAAATAATGATAAGATAAGGTTTTCAATGTTATCACGCAACTAACTGAACTCTACCATAGAGTATAAAATATAAATACTAAAATACCAATACCACAGATTTCTAAATAATACATTAGCATGAATTGGATGGAAAATAGTGTAAATAGTAAATACCAAAATTCCTACTATGAATTGCAATAGTTTAAGATATTAAAAATAATACCTTCGTAGGTATTTAATTTATTTTAATATATTTTATGCTTAATTTATAAAAATATAATTTTTTTTTGCAATAATATTATAAAAATTATACCGGCCCTACCGGCCCTTACAAGAACCGGCCCATCGGGAAGGTTCCCGATTTCCCGATATGCCAATCCGCCCCTGTGCATACACATGAATTGTATACGGCTGAAAAATAAATTTCGTCGCATAACGAAATGTTCCATCTTCAAAAACATGTGTGCTGCTATCACACAACAAATTAAGATTTGTTTTGCAGGTGAATAAAATTAAATTTTTATCCGAAGAAATATGACAACACTTTTCGTTGTTAAATTTTACAATACTGTCTCCTTCTGCAGAAAGTATATCAATTGTATCTTCTAATGTTTGTGGTAACGTCGGAAATAATTTCTTACGGACACAATATAATGATTTACGCACTAACCTTTAACTAGAATATTCAATATCTGTATCGAATCGACTTTGACGTATTTCTTTTAAAATAATTTTGTTTGGTTTGGTATGCAGGTCTTCTGTCCCCTTTCTTTTTACAGCTGTTCTAATGATGTCCAATTTGATCGAATTATCTTTCAGAGGGGGATGTTTTTGAGGAAAATTTTTGGTTTCAATTATTTCATTTAGCTTATCATTAACGATAATAGTCACTTTGCACGAACGATTTGTACACCGAAAACGAATATTATTATTCATTAAAGTGTTACATTTACTGAGTTTAAAATTATCAACAGTTATATACACGTATTGTCTCGTATTGTTTGGAAAACATTTTCGATTTTGATATCCATTTTAACTACACGAATTTATACTATATGTACCTACTAACTAAAATACTAATACTAACCTAGTATGGTATGAACTATAGAAACTGGGCCTCGATGTCACCACTGTGCATACGTAGAACTAAGTGTATTAATAATATATAACTGCAATTAGTATATTATCGCACCAGCCGATAGGTCTGTGTCATATCAGATATCTATTATATAATATTTGTATACACGTATAATGTAACTGTGGGTTTTTGGTCAGTTATCAATATTATAAATAATTTTGCCGTACATAATCAACAAATTATTTTACACAGTTTAACTGAACGTCTAAGCGGGCTTTCTATTAACATGTAGTGAAAAAAAAAATTGGCCCAAACGGGTTCATAAAATCCTGGTCCAAACACGTTGCATTTTTAATAGTGACCCAAACGTCCCTTTTCCAAACGTTCCTCGCCCTAAAGTATTTTTGGATTTATCATAGATACTTGTAAATATTATAAATTATCAATATTAGCTTGTAGGTTAATCTCGTCGCCGTCGTAGTTATAATTTTGCAACTAAATTTTTCACACAGGGTAGTGGATTACGATGGAAGTATATTAATATTATTCATAGGTATTATTCAAATGTTCAAGTCATCGTGGGCACCAAACATTTTTACCGGTCCATTTTGTCATAAAAACGGTCTCTACATGATCTGGGGGACGAAATTTTTAAAAAATTATTAAAAGAAGATATTTTTGAAAGCGCCTTATAGAATTCAATTATATCATGAAATGTTACCTAATAAACCATTACCACCTGAACCTATAATAACACGATTAGCTTGGTTAGAATCGGCAATATTTTATGCGGATAATTTTGAAAATTTTAAAAATGTTATTCAAAACCTACAAAAATATGGTATCAATAGCATTTAAAACTGTAAACAAATTCTAACTAAATCAAATGTAATTAACGATTTAACTTATATTAAAACAATTTTTTCGGTTATTGTTGAAAGCATTAAAAAGCTTGAGACTTCAGGTTTGTTACTCATAGATGCTTTACACATTTTTGAACAAGTTACGAATTCTATTATTAATCTTGCTGAAAATGATAATAGCGTATTAATAAAGAAAAAATGTTCCGAAATTATTAATAAATATAAAGGCTTGCTAATTTTAAGAGAATCTGCTAAAATACACCTAAATGAGACTTTTGACTTAAAGAGTTCCTCTATCAAACATTTTTCCCCGGAAATGTCGAGTTTTAAATATGCGCCCATAACGAGCGTTGATGTGAAACGAAGTTTTTCTGCATAGAAACATATCATTACAAACCGCCGTCATAATTTAACCGAGGTCAATATGGAATATATTATTGTTACTTATTGTTTTTCAAATATCGAATAAATTGTATATTTTTTCATTTTAATTCAATTTTATCATCATTAAATAATATACCTAATATTGTAGTTTTTTTTTCATAATTTATGTTTTGATTTTATAACTTTACAATAAATAAGTAGCTGTAATAATCAAAAATTATTTTGCATGTTTTGCATTCTTTTCTTGCATATTTTGACTTTTTTTTAATGCATGTTTGCATGCATATTTTACAATTTAAAATACATATTATAAATCCGGTCTTTAATTATAAGCTTTATAAGAAACAATATGAAAACGATCTTGGGTAAAAGAAATTAACCAGTTTAGGAGGGAATCACATACTCCGATTTGTTCTAATTTTGTAAATAAAATTTGGTGGTTCACTTTATTAAAAGCTTTGGAAAAATCAGTGTAGACAACGACACTATTACCAGTCTTAATGGCACCAGATAAGAAATTTTGGAAGACGAGCAGATTAGTTATGGTACTATTATTACGCCGAAAACCATGCCGATCGTCAACGATAACATTTATTTTAGCGATTAGCAACCGACAACGCTGTTAATTTTAAAAATAAATTACCCATTATAGTAATATATTGTTAATATTTTACTGTATTGACGACGCTGCCGGTTTTATTTAATTTATTTGTTGTAGAGGATTTCGATATTTTTTAGCTCATCTTTTAAATATTTAACCGATCACGCCACTGTCACTTCATGTCAGCAAAATTATTAACTAAATAATAGGTATCTAATAATATTTTGGATTCGAAAAACATTACAATTATTTGAGGTTATTTTACATATACGCTCATTGTGCATAATGTGCAGTACCTATTGTGTTTCTCAGACATTCAGTGATTGTGCAAGTGCGACACCAACACGAGTTGTGATAAGCGGTCGCTGATTAAATCGTCTATTACAAATTAAAATTTTTTTTGAAATTTGAAGAATATTGTTAATTTTAAATTTTACTTAGGTATGATTGGTTCATTCTAAAACTGCAAAATTTCAATAAATTATATTTCTTTGAGTGTAGATACAGTTTATATTAGTTAAAATTATTACCTCAAAATGGCGGAATTTGTACAACGACGTAAGAAAGAATTAATGATTATTGAAGTTCCAGTACTCAATAGTTATTTTAAGAAATCTGCAGTGAAGTAAAAATATTTTATAAACCTTAAATTCCAATTAAATATTTATTACTATTAATTGATTAATACGAGATATATGCTATTGGTTTAAGTTGTATGTACCTATGCTTTAATATTTACCGTGCTTTGTTTACAGAAATATATTGAACCAACGAGAAAAATTTGAGTGTAGATTGGTGCGTCGAAACAAACAAAAGTCAGATTTTACTCTTTATATTACATTTTTGAAGTCCATTATCAAGAGAGTTGAACAGGTAATAACCTACAACAATAGTTTTATCATTTTACTATAAGTTAAATATTATAATGTAATTTGCTATATTAGATGGGTTCATCAAGTACTGAATCACTTAAGCTTGTTAATCAGTATTATAATCGAATCGTAGACCTTTATCGTGCGTCTTTAAAATATTTCAAAGATGATGTATCTCTCTGGAAGGAATACATAAAATTCCTACTGAAATATGTGAGTAAAGACATTTTGTAATTATTATTATTATAATTTATACTACCTATATCTAAATTTTATATAATTTTATATATATTTTATATATATATATATATATATATATATATATATAAACGTATTACAATTATTCAATATTTTTATCAAACGGAACACAATAGTTAACAAATTCCATTTACACCTGTCTTGCTAGCTGCAAGAGTACTTTATGATGAATAGGAAATATATTTATACTTCTATTTTTTAGGATAAACCAGAGTTGTTACGGAGAGTTATAAACAGTGCCTTGTTATTACATAGTCACATTTCAGATTCACTGTATGTTTTGGCGGTAAAACAAGCATTTGAACATTTAAAAAATATCAAAAAATCAAGAGAATTGTACACTGATGGATTACATGTACATAAGACTTCCTCAAAATTATATTTTATAGCATTTAAGTGTGAACTTTCCTACTCAGAAATACTTACACAAAAGTTGTTGAAATCTGGTAATATCTAGTTAAATGTACTATAATATTTATTTATCTAACTTTAATAAAATATACACATTTAAAATAATTGTAATAACAATTAGAACTAATGTTTTTTTTTCAACAGGGAAAGAGTTGAACCAAGAGGAACCGGCATTAAATGGATCTGTAGCCAAAATAATTTATGAATCGGCTATAAAAAATATAAAAAATGATCCTAATCTTTACTTCAAAATGTATCAAGAAGCTGCTCAATATAGTTTTTCATTAGGTTTATTGGAAGAAATCAAAAAGTAATATTTTTATCTAGTATTAAAATAGCTTTAATTGTTATTATAAATTTTTTTTTTATGTTTAAAATACAATATAACTAAATAACATAATACATAACTCTTTTATTAGCAGCAGCAAAGCGATCAATAATACTATCAATACTAATATTATGTTTATTGTGGTATATACAGCCAAGTCACAATAACTTGAAAACCTCTTTAGCTCAAATTTTTGTCTTGTCCCTTAAAGCGTTAAGTTATGTTTGAGGTATATAATTTGAATCATTTCTAAGTTTAATTAATTTGTATTCTCCCTGAGATTCAAGTTATTGAAACTCGACTGTATTTAAAAGTATCAACCCAATAAGTCTATACTCCCGTCATTCCTCTTCCAAAACCGTTATTAAACTAATAAACAATGACCAAAGCATCAATTCAAATAAACAAAAGCTAGGTGTAAAATAATTGATTTACTTAAACATCTAAATATACTATGAATAAAAGTATATTTATTCAAACACTTTACATAGGTACTTAAAATAACTACCTACGAAAAGTTGAGGATCTGCTTGCCTGCTCTGCAGTTGGTTAGCTAGTTTATTAACTAGAAGAGATAATATAAGAATTAAAATTTAAAAAAATGTAATGATAGTGTAATGAGGATTTAAGAGTTTTGAATATTTTGTCATTTAAGTACAAAACACCACATGACGCTTAGTGGGTGAAGGAGATCCCCCAAACCTAACCTTGAACTAACCTAAAATAGTAAAATTTTAAATTTTAAGGCTATGGTGTCAAAACATCTTAGAATTTATGTTATATTATCTTTATTAATAGTTAATACATATGATTTTAAGCAATTGTAATTTAATTTTAATTGTTATCTGAATAATATATTACTGAAGAAATTAATTGATGTATTTAAGTCTTAAGAGAACACCACACACTGTTGTCCCTGTCTTGTAAACACAACGTACAGATTTGTGTTGTTACCTTTAATATTCAGCTGATATTAATATATTATCTCAAACCTAAACACAAGAACAATATCTGTGTCTATATAGTTTTTTACTGTAATATTATACATCTTCTTAACTCAGTTAAAAATGTTACTATTAAATAAACCGATGAAAAAACACAAATAATGTACTTATGCTTAAGTTTGATAATAGATAAATTCACTTTAATATTACAGCTGACAAAATTGATTTTGATATTTTTGTAATAATGTGTTTTTTTTCACAGATTTTTGTTGAATACATTTAGCAAGGATCCAAATTGTTGGGATACTTTAGCTACAAATGTACTGTTGAGTAAATCTTCAAACACAGAAAAATTTAAAATTAAGTATGAACTTCATTATAAATTGTTATGTGTAATACATTTAATTTAATTTTTATTAATATGTAGGTTTTTTTTAGAAAATGCCTCGATAGATATGACATTGCTCTTACAGTACTTGATACGGACGAAATGTGGGACAAGTATTTGACAACTATTTTAAAAGTAACATCAGATACTCAAAAAACAGAAGTTTATAAAAGAAATTTACTCAGACAATCTATGTTTAACGCTCACGAGAAAAATAAATTGAAACCAAAACATTATATTCAATGGGTAAGAAATTAAAATTATTTTTTTCTTAAAGAAACTTGATTTTTCTTATTATTTTATTCACCTTTATTGTTTAGATAAATAAGTCAAAAAGTTCTATGACCACTGAAATTTTGGATTTGGCCATCAAAGCATATCCAAATGACACAAGTATTTTAGAAATTAATATAGAACATAAATTGACAGATACAGATGAACTACAAGCTTACGATTTATTTAAACACAATGCTAATAAAATTTCTCCCAGTATTTGGCTTAAAGTCGTTAATTATTTTTTAAATAAACCACAGATTAGCGATGTTTTTAATATGATATTTGGAGATAATGCTGTTTGTACTAATGAAGTTATACACAAACTTGGAAATGATTATTTATTGTGGTTAAGCAAAAATAAGTCGTTGAATGATGCTCGAAATGCTTACTACAAATTAATCACAAATAGTAGTTGTGATGCAAGTCTATGCAATACTATAGTAACTCTCGAAACAGAACAACAAAAAATAGATATCAGCAAGATCAGGCAGCATTTTACATTATCATGCATGCAGTTTGGTAAAACCAATATTGGTTAGTTAAAACTATCTTGTTGTTTTTGTATTATTAATGTTACTATATTTTATTTATGTTCAGATTTATGGATGGAACGAATTTACTTTGAGGTAAAATATGGGTCACCAGAACTTGTTTCTGATACATATGATCAAGCGTTAACAACTTTGAATAATGAGGAGTCTGATCATTTTGCTGAACAATATGCGTCAAGTGTTTATACATTTAATAAAATTAGTAAAATGTAATAACTACATAATATCTATATTCATTGAAGATTATATACCAGTGATTCCCAATGTGGGCGTTACCGTCCTCCTTGTGAGCTTTTTTAATTTTGAGGGGTGTTTAATTTTATCAGATTTAAGAATTTAGTACATAACGATTCGGGGTGGGGGGCTGTGTGAGATTTTTGAAAATATAAAAGGGGCATTGAGTAAAAAAAAATGTTGGGAATCACTGTTATATACAATTCCAAATCATGGTTTAAAGAAAATATCACTGTA
>NC_042493.1:113992779-114000006 GCF_005508785.2 Acyrthosiphon pisum
GTTCCTTTTGTCGATTATTTTTTTCTAGTTGTTCATGAACATACGCACTAATTTATGCACAATTTTAATTTAAGACATTTTTTCACGACGCGTATCACCTATTTCAACAGTATTTGCCAAGAAATATTCAACTATTATTATTTATTTAAAATGTCTCCGCTCAGAATCAATTTACATAATTTTTCATCGAATACATTGACATATCGTTGAATATAAATTTATAATGTATAATGTACAATGCACGTCTTACCATCAAGTTTATTATAGGTCGATTCACTCTAATTTATAAGCTAACGTCATATGTCTCGAATTTCCGAGCGTAAATTTGGTATGTTACGGGTTTGTAACACATGTGAGTGTGGCGTCCTCTTATTAGTGATTAGTTAGCCACGGATTTACATTATGCACTAAAAAATCATGAAATATGTTCTTGAAATATCCGTTTATGATTTGAAATTAGTAATATGGTGAAATAAGCCCTCAAAATCCATGGATTTATAATACTTATTATTATGTTATTTAAAATTATAAATGTAAAAAGAGTTACAGTTAAATGTTTATTTATTAATGTGGCATCGCTAATCTAATTATAATATCCAAAATATAATATAAAAATTATAGTGCCAACATAAAATTTAAAAAATTATATATTATGGTATATACATTTATAACAATTGGTTCGATGGACTATACATTTTTATTTTCTTCTGGTATACTAAATACGCCACATTTATTAAAATCTTTATTTCTATTTTTCTAAAAACTTTAGATGGGTAAGTATAAAGGCAGTAAATCAGTGGCAGAACCACATTATTTTTGTCTGGGTAGGCCAATCTGTTATTGTCACTAATTTAAAAGGGGGGCCAGTGACGTAACAAAATTGGCATTACCAATCGGGTAATAATCGGGTCTTTTGTCCTTTACGCTTTCCTACCCTTTGGCTTCCATTATAATATTGTTATAATAATATATATTTAACATGTTTGGATCACCTCGTGTGGTACGTGAATATTTAGTATATTATATAAATTCGTTGTTCAAAGCAAACAAATTGTGCACTCCGTCTACAGTATGCATTTCATCCGATATGTGGGGACATACACGTCTTGTGTATAAGTTTATTGTATGTTATGCTGAAGGTCGGGTTCCTGGAATGCTATTCAGCTAAAGAAAATAAACTGCGACGAGGGTGGGCGCAGATTATTATGGGGTCCAACACAAGTACCTACACAACTACAAAAAGTATCCTTTTGCGATACAAACATTCTGTTTTGTAAATGCACCATCCGTATACAACTCTCCAATATAATATTATCATATTATTATAATATAATCTATATCATATAATCTAACTAAAGGTCAAACATAGTCACAAGCACCAGCAATATTAATTTTGTTTACCTATCATTTTTATTTCAAATTTGGTATTCTAATGATGTATACTTTTATCTATATTATTGTTTAAACTATTTTCTTTTGATTTCGACATGTAAGCATAGTCGTTAACAAGTAATTATTATTCTAATGTATGTAAAATAAAAGCAAAAATGTTAAACACAGTCATAACTATTTTAGTTTTATACAATTAGTCGTTCAATCACACAGGGAACTACCACCAAAAAAAAATTAACTTAAAGGGTTCAACATACATTATTATATATTAATATACGTATCTATGTTATGTGTATGTATAGATCTTATACATGCTGTTGTACATGTTGTATGTATTATATATGACTAAAGAAGAAACAATATAATTTATAAAAAGTGTCCTGTTGCGATATAAACATTCTGTTTTGCAAATGCACCGTACGTATACAACTCTCCGGTTTAATATTATATAATGAAATATATAATTTATAATTTATCTGTTGTACGCGGATTGTATTCACGTATTATAATGTTATATATATAAATGGCTACACATTTATAAAATTACAATATCGATGTGTATGCGGAAAAAGTACATCAACTGTAATAATATGAATAATAGGATAATATAATAAGTCCAATTAATTGTTATATTTTACATGGGTAATTTTTTTTTCTAAAGTATATAACTGAAAATAATAATTCCAAACACAAAGAACTCTTATATCATACACACACACACACACACACACACCTACACACACTAACACCTACGCATCACGATCACGTCGTATTGGTACATCTAGCCTCTGATTATAATATAGGGAATAACATTTAATAATAAAAATGAAGAAAACCGGGCTACAATCGCATCAGCTGCGTTTAGTGTGCGACGTGTATAAATACAATACAGGAAGAGACTTTAGCTAATATTATTATTATTATATAGGTCGAAAGAAACTAAAACATAATATGCCCGCTGCAGGACACCCAATGAGCTCGGAGTGCAATTTATTCTCATCTGGTCGGTGGTGGTCGTCGTGGTATACAATATACATATTATTATACCTATTTTATAATAAAATATACTGACATATGGGCGTGTTGTAGACGTTAATGTATAAATATATATAAATATGTATATGTAGCCATGTAGGTATATAATATGTATATATATTATATATATTTATATATATTGTACGAGATAAAATGGAATAAAGAAAAAGAAAATGTTTGTGCCCCGTACGTCATCCATGGGCACGCCGTCATAAATCTGTGCGACACTTTTGTTAGCCTTTGTTGCCCGGTTAGGCAATTTAAATAATTGTTGTCGTGGCAACTTTACTAGTAAAAGTTAAAAATCTAATATTTACTTTTTACCTTTATTATATCATTTAAAAACATTAATTTATTTCAAATAAAATCGAACATGATGGTTGAAGTTAATGAACAGGTAAAAGTTCATATATTACATTATTATTGTTATTGTTTTATATATTAAAGAAATTATGATAAATATATATTAATGCATTGCACATAATTATCATCAATCATAATGTAACAAAATATGTTTTACTGAAATTTGAATTAAAATGATCAATAATAATTTATTATAGACGTAGTAAATAAATAACTGTTAAAATAGGTAATTGTAACTCCTAAGTTTTGCCTGTGATAATATTATAGTAATCAAATGTAGTATATTCATATATATTTTCGCTTTAGACCCTTTTTATAGTGGATGAAGTGAGTGATATTGTAAAGGACTCAATTGAACATTTAATTGGAAGTGAATTATACCAACAAAATATGGTAAATAAATGGACAGATTCTGTAGTTGAAAACTGCTTAACAAGATTTTGTAAACTGGCCAAACCTTTTAAATATATTAGTAAGAAGAAATATTGTAATTGTTTGTTTTAAATTATTTTATTTAGAGCCGGCTTTAGGTATTTTGCCACCTGGTACAATATTACATTATGTCTATATATGTGGTCAAAATGACACTCCTAATTATTCACTTACATGTGGCTTAAACCGGCCCTGGATATATTTCTACTTTACGGGACACCTTTTTTTTGCAACTTATGTAGTTAAGTACGCTGAAAACGATAGTTAAATCAGAATTTGGGGCTCGAACTTAGTTTCGAAGTTATGACACTTCAAAGTTAGTATATAATATGTTTCATTACTTATAAATGTCACGTCACCAAGTGGGCCGTCGTGGCCCAGTGGTGGTATGATGGTCAGGGTAAACAGTTTTTTGCACTATTTGCATTGTATAAATGGTACACAATAATTAATAATTGTTATTTATTCATTTGTGGTTGTTAGTGCCAATGTTAGTATAATTATAGTTGTAGGTATATAATATAGTACCTTCCAACAATCAGATATGATGGTCGTCCCAGGGTCTATTCACTCTTTAATGATGGCCAGAAGGGTTGTAGCGTTACGATTTTCAACCGGGAACATAAAACAGTTCCCAGTTTCTCTTTCGTAACCGCCAAAAGCCCATTGCCCCTCAACCCTATGGCCCCGGTGATGTTTATGTCGTCCAAACTTTGATTCATCAATTTCTACCGTGTGTCCATATCCGCCTAGCTTTGCTTTACGTACCACGTGGTACCATAGCATCGTATGTGACTTCGTGACAAAATGATGAGCAATCGTTAAGCTTTTGGTGGGCAAGTCGTAATTTCAGTTTCATTAATGGGAATGAGGCATTCATCGTCCATAGATTAATGAAGCTACATATTTCCAAGAGGCTGAGATGGGACTTATGGAAGAACGTATTTTGTCTGAGTGACATTCTATAATTAATATTAATAGTTTTTAATTTTTAGTTTTAAGTTATAATTTTTATATTTACCTATATAGTTGCAAGTTTTTTTCCTTTTTTGCTTCCCATTTTTGCCCGACAAATCCATTTGTAATTATCATTTTTCGACATATTATATTTAATTAAAGTCATTTCATGTCCTCAGATACATTTCGATTGAAAAAGTACCATAACTTTGTAATTTCGATATCAACCATCGTTTAAGTTTGAACACTCTATCAAATCGAACAAATTTATATGTTTTTCCATTTAATAGAAATAAATACGTATAAATACAAAAACACAGTGATTCATATTATACAGGTTGTGCTACGTTTAACCCCTAAACTATATTAAGACATAGATAGTCAGGATGATGTTAGCGTTGAGTGTTACGAAGAGACGCAAAGACTTAAAGTTGTAAGCAATTGATTTTTTAATACGAAATCAATCGTTTAGGTAAAATATACATTAACCACTGTAAATGTATACCTATTTGTTGACATGGTGGATAACTTACTTTATGTTGTGTAATTGTGCTTTTACACAGCAAGTAGAGGGTTATTTTCAATTTTAATGTCCGAGCAAGCTAGTGGCCACGCTGAAAATAAACGTATACTTTAAAAAAAATATTTTTGAAAACCTAAGTTTACCCGAGGTGGTTTTCACAACAAATAGGGGGATATTTTCGATTTTAATATCCAAGCGAGTGTAACGAGCGAGTGTCCAAGCTAGCAATAACGTATGCATTAAAAAAAAATATTTTTAAAAACCTAAGTTCACACGAGGTAGTTAAAAAGGGTGTAAAACACATATTTTTGAAAAAAAAATTTTTCAAAATTTTCTTGGAACCTATATTACAATAATTGTAATTATTGTTGAAATCTTCGTTATTCAAAAAAAAATGCAAAAAATTAATGTGCACATGATTAGAATCTAACGCTGACAGACGGGACCATAGTCAACCGATCCTACCACTGCGCAACTGTGCTACGTGCGAAATTATAAGCATTATAGGTATTTAAGGGTTATTATATAATGTTAAAACTTCGATGAGCTATAACTTCGGAAATAACTTCGTGCGCCAAATGCTGATTTCACCAAATTTTTTTTTACCCAAAAAATGACTAAGTCCCCCCCAAAAAAAACTAAAAAAAAGGGTGTCCTTAAAAATAGAAAAGTTCCCGGCCCTGTTATGACTTTTAACGTTTGTAATATAATTATTAAATTTAATTGTGTGTTTTTTTTTTTTGCAGTTACATGTGATATCATGCAAAAAAACGGTGCTGGTTTTCATGCAGCAAGTTCGTGTTATTGGGATAACTTGACAGATAGTAGTTGTACTGTTAGATGGGAAAACAAAACTATGTATGTTATTGTATCAGTTTTTGGTCTAGCTATATGAGTAATCAAATTAAATTTCTGTACAAAACTACTTATATATTTACATCATTAAATAAAAAATTATATGTTTGAAGTTTTCAATACATAATTATGTTTGAAACAAGAAAATATTTTTAGTTTTGTTATATCTGTTGCCACCATAGTACAATGATAAGTCACGCAAACGCGCACGGCCAGATCAAAGGTCGTGCCGTAGTCGCATTCGCGTCTAACGAGACATAATCGGTCGGCGGCCGTGTTATGAAATACATAATATACTATCGGCCTACTACGGTGGGTGATATGCAAATATCGTTGTCGCCGGATACTCAGTAATACACTGTTCGTCGTCAGTACCGGTGTTTTTGTGTGCGTGTGCGAGTAGCCACTTTTCAAAAGGCTCGCACCACATAATAGTCTACGAAAGAAATACCGAAGACGGTAGGAGAATAAAATTATTATCAATTTATACTGTTTGTCGTCAATTCTCTTTTCGTATCCTTCGTCTTATTCTTCTCATCCTTTTACCAATATCGGCGTAGCAGGAAACCGTAATATTCATACTTTGGACCTGCTGCCCAAACAATATCACAGTCAGTAAAATTATTTTTGATTTTTACGATATACCTAAATAAGTATACTAATATAAATTTAATTAATGTGATATATTTGTTGGTTGATAGAACATTAATAACCATTAATAAATACATAAATATGGTTTGCCAGTTTAAAAAGTCATGAGGGGGATACGAAACCCAAATCTCCCTCCCCCGTAATTACACCACTGGAACCAAATAAGAAAATGTATTGTACAGCTAATATTTTTTATAATAATATACTTAATTTAGCTAGTATATTTTGATATGCTTCAAAAGTTTGCAAATTGCAATTGTTGTTTAATTTTCTTACTTGGTTACGATTTTTATAATACTATATTATGGTAGGCATGAAGTGAAATATAGACGTTATCTGTATTTTTACTAACTGTTAAATTGTATGTACAATTAATGAAATATTGGAATTCAATAAAAAAAAAATTTTTAAAAATAACATCTTGCTCATATTATAATATTATAATAGTCAACGATACTAAACATGTCGGGGACCGGGGTTCTATACTTGCCCTCCCCACCCCTTTAATCTGGCGCCCCATATTATACGTCACACTAAGCTACTCGACATATTTCAAATTAGATAGATTAGGTAAATTTATTACCTACCTATTAATTATAGGTATATTTTAAATTGTATTGATATCGCAAATACGCATTACGTATTACATGAGAACTTCGCAGCTGCAGATTTCTCGTTGTCATTGTCAGGCTTTCGTGTGATATCATAATATGACGATAATATAATATTATTTATTATGATAGGTACCAGTGATTTCTAACGTTCTTCGTGGACCACCAATTATGTAAAAAAAAAAAGTCTGAGGACCACTACCTATACGGCTATACTCGTATAACGAATATAATATGGCGATTATTATTTATTAACGATTAATTTGGCCCGGGATTATGTAATATGTAATATTTAGACTTAAATAAAAACACAGGATAACTAATAGATGGTGAACCGTACTGAGTGTGGGGTGGTCCAGTATACATATACATATATACACATTAGGCATATACTTACGCTCCTTCATA
>NC_042493.1:114000463-114002436 GCF_005508785.2 Acyrthosiphon pisum
GCATAAGCATAATTTTAAGTGCTCAATAACTTAAATTACATTCGGTTGTCCGTCGACTATGTACGACTGCTGCGAGTGTAGGGATTTCTAAGAGCAAAAACCTAGTTTATAAGATTATCATAAGTATACGTAATTACGATCATTTATTTGGAATTCACAAGCACAATTTCAAATGCTTAGCAACTTAAATTACATTCGGTTAGCCGTTGACTGTGTACGACTGCTGCGAGTGTAGGGATCTCTAAGAGCATGAGATAATAGTCACAATCATAATAATTAAAACACGGGTACTTATTACCACATAAAACGAGGTTCTAGAAAGGAACGTCACACACATAATATTTTATAAGCCTTACGAATCAAAATACATATATTGTCGCCGTGATATCGACCATCGAACACTACCCCGGAGGAACACAAACCAGATGCAGAGAATCACTCCAAAAACCGTCGCATAAGGTCAGTGATCGAATATATATATATACATCTATAATATAGATTATCCGAATAACATTAGGTAGGTATAATACAGTAGTAGGACGATTTCATGCACACTTCCTTTAAGTAAAATACATTACGTGTCGGTATGTTACACCGTGTTCAATATAATAATATACACGTATCACCCAAATTCTCCGCCATCCCACTTTTCGAAATCTTAATTTCTCCTACTACAATTATATACGCTAAAAACATACGAAATATGCATTCACTAATTATCATACAAAATTTAAATATGCACTCAAAATATGCAAACAAAAATGCATTTTAATTAATAATTAAACTAAGAGCAGCGGAAATACATGTACCCAGTTGTTATAGTTGTATAACCTACACGATTTTTATCCATATTTTTCGATATTAACAAAATCATGGATTTCGGAAACGGTTTGTTCGTATACATCGAATTAATAGTTTTTGCTTAATGATTACCTAGTCAGGAAAACCGTAAAACAATAGTAAAACAAATGGGTAAAATACTCTGTTGTATTCGTAAAATACAGAAATACCTATGCAGCACAAGTAGTAGTAATTTGGCGGTTCTGAGTCACTTTTTACGGGGAGATGAAAAAAGTTCAAGGGGGAAAGTTCCCCTTGCAGCACATTCGATTACCGTATAGCTAAATATTCTAATATGTATGGTTGGCGGTTCTGAGTCACTTTTTACGGGGAGATGAAAAAAGTTCAAGGAGGAAAGTCCGCCTTGCAGTACATTCGATCACCGTATAGCTAAAAATTCTAATATGTATGGTTGGCGGTTCTGAGTCACTTTTTACGGGGAGATGAAAAAAGTTTAACCAGGAATCTATGCCTAACAGTACAACCAATCTCCCTGTAATTTTATAAAAAAAATTCAAAGCGATTTTTAATTTGACAGATAAGATATTAACATTTAGTCAGTTACTATGCAACTGTTGTACAATCAAGTCGTGTAATTTTTTTTCAGTAAATTATCTTATTGATTCGATTTTTTTTTTCAACCAATTATTTTTTGTTTTATTAAAAACCATGAATTTACAGAAGTTTTCTAACGATTTTCCTTCATTGGTTTATTTAGTAAGAAATAATTCGTATCCAGTACATTCAGATTTTACTACATTTTTATCGAGATTAAAATCGTATAATTCATTTCCACCTACTTTGTGTCAAAATAAATATTCGTTATCTGAGGCCGGATTTAAGTATTCAGGAACTGCTGACATAGTCGAATGTTTTTGTTGTGGACTGGTCTTGCAAAAATGGACCAAAGATGACATTCCGTTTGTTGAACACGCAAAATGGAATCCTAAATGTATATTTGTTTTACTTGGTAAGGGTAATGAATTTATAGAAAATGTAAAAAACGAATATCTAAAATCTACACATGTTTGTGATTGTAATCAATCCAAATCATAATATGTTATAACTTACTATTTTACTTGAAGACGTTAATTATATTTTAATAATTTGTAATCATTTAAAAATAAATATTG
>NC_042493.1:114002486-114003900 GCF_005508785.2 Acyrthosiphon pisum
TAGTAAAATGCATTATTAGTTTTTTTATAATACCCTGGACTACCGATTTTATTGTATTCTGTAACACCGTGATGGCGCGAAAACATGCGAATCTATTCTGTGATGTTATGGATGATAAAATACTCATTAGTATTTAGTCAGTTACCTACTTACCTCTTATATATATATATTGGCTTTTAGTATAATGGCTATTGTCTCTATGCCTATGTTATTTAATAATTTATTTTAGATTCTGAGCGGAGCGAGGAAGCTATTGTTTTTACAATGGTGTTTATTTATTTATTTATTTATTTTATTTTTATATCCTGTATACAAAATTTCTTCCAGGAGGAGTGTTTCGATTTCAACATATAATACCTTATCTTTTAGAAAATTGGATCAAAATGGTACTTTAAAGAGGTCATTTTTCGATTTTCTCAATAGTTATTTAATGCCACGGGAAAAACCACTGGAAAATTATGAAAAAACACTAAAAATGGGAATTTAAATTCTAACGTTTTGTGTATCACCATAGAAACGAAAAAAAATTATAATATTTTAATATTAATTCAACTTACGTGATAAAATAAATAATAACAAAATATAAAATATCTAGACTGACAAACCGTCTCCGCTCAGAATCGTTTTTCTTATACAATGATATTATATCATTGAATTCAAGTCTAATACAACTGTAATATGTAATATTTAGACTTAAATAAAAACACAGGATAACTAATAGATGGTGAACCGTACTGAGTGTGGGGTGGTCCAGTATACATATACATATATACACATTAGGCATATACTTACGCTCCTTCATACACCACACACGACACATGCAAAACATAAATGATATTCAACACCTCTCCGACCAGCCGTTTAGTAAAAACCAACTATCAATTATCAACGGCGCCAGACGACAGCACATTATAACTCATAATAAACTTCAAGACCCCGACGACAAATTTCCGATATAGACGTAGGGACATCATAACACAATAAATTACCAGCAGCGGCACCTTTGTCATACCACTGAATACAGAAAATCATAAACACATCAATACGTAAACGCAGACATCGATGCACCTAATGAAGGGATCACACCAAAGTCACACTATATAAGGACCCCACGGGATCGACTCGCGGAACAGTTATTTTTACAAAACCATCCGATGCACAACGTCAACGCCAGTCAGTGTCACGATACATTTTCTTTGCTGTTCAAGAAGAGTATCCACCAACATCAACTCAGACGTATATGTATATTGAATCATTCCAACACTCAGTATGACCACATAATTAATTATCCCTCATTATTCACCAGATTCACTTTGTTATTTCTTTCAATTTATTTATACAAATATTCCCTTACTTGTGACTATTATCGTGTAATAGCGTGCTACTGTAATTTAATTATTATTGGATCGTAAAT
>NC_042493.1:114003950-114004783 GCF_005508785.2 Acyrthosiphon pisum
CAATCATTACAATCACAACAAAATAACTAAAAAAGGTATTCCAGGTTTTTTAATATGTAATTACGTTCAAATTTGAACTTAAAATTACTATAAAAATAAACTGTGCTTATGTATTCTTAGAATTTTTGGTAACAGAATTAAATATTTACGTAGAATCTTGTTTTAAGTTTTCAATCTTTAGATATAAAAGTTGAACATTTTATAAATTTTTAACTATAAATTAATTATTCAATTATAAATTGATAAATTTTGTCAACATTTTAACTTCAAATGCTTATAAAAAAAAATTGTGCATATGTATTTTTAATATTTTTCAACTGCCATTGTAACAATGTATCGGGCCTTGTATTAATTTTTTACACTTTTTGGCCCAATAGATAAAACTTTATTGATATTTATAGAAAAAAAAAACTGAAAAATTACAATGTCCGTAAACAGCTCAAAAAGAGTAAAATTATTTTCAAAATTTTATCGTATATAGAAAATACTAATATAAACATTCAGTGAAATTTTCAAGTATCTACAGTCATTCGTTTTTTAATTACAACAAAAGAAGAAAATCGTTACGTAAGAAATCCAGTGAATATCAAATGTTGTAAAAATATGAATTTCAAACGCTCGTAAAAATTTAATTTGAGTTTCTTATAGACATTTTTTTTTTTTTTGATAAAGGTAGATTATCCTATAAGGAATCTTGTATTACATTTTAAAATCTTAGTTCTAAAAAGAAAAATTTTTACGAATTATAAACTCAAAATAATTACGTAACTTTCGTGATTTTTCCATATTTTTGTCAATTTTTGAACTTTAAATGCTAATAAAAAAAAACTGTG
>NC_042493.1:114004833-114009669 GCF_005508785.2 Acyrthosiphon pisum
AAAAAAAATGGAAACTGAAAATGTCCGTAAACAGCTCAAAATAAATCAAAATATTTCAAAAATGTTATGGTGTATAGAAAATGCAATCATAAACGTCCAGTTAAAATTGTATGCACCTACGGTCATTTGTTTTAAAGGTACACCAAAAACCAAAATCAATTTTCTCGAAAACAGATTATGCGTAAAAATTCCTGTTTTTCCTTAATTTTTCTTTTGTTTTTCAAAGTGCTTTTGAAAACTACTGGAAAAATTACTTTTGACCCCCTAAAGTACCAACTAGATTCACTTTCCTATCAGAAAAAGTACTATTGAAGAAAATCCAAGCACTTTTACTGTC
This sequence comes from Acyrthosiphon pisum, assembly GCF_005508785.2. Taxonomy (NCBI): domain Eukaryota; kingdom Metazoa; phylum Arthropoda; class Insecta; order Hemiptera; family Aphididae; genus Acyrthosiphon; species Acyrthosiphon pisum. Next base: position 114,005,171 of record NC_042493.1, read on the forward strand.
CTAAAAAGTAAAAGGTGATGACAGACACAAAAAAAATAAAAAACACACATCATTGTAAAATCAATACATTCATCGTTTCACTCAGAATCTAAAACTAAACTTACTAACTAACTAATGTTTTCTCAAATTAAATCTAAATTGACAATAGCAATGAACACATTTTTAAATTATTAAAAAGTTAGGTGGGTAGGTATAAGTAATTGTTCATTGCCACAATTAAAAAAAATTAGTTCGGCGCCACTGCAAATACATGCACTAAAAAACTTCATATTATTATCACTTTTGTTATAAAACTGATTTGTATCTCAGTTAGCATGTTTTCCTGTGTTGCAAAAAAAACATGCAGATGCATGAACTTACGAAATCTGCTATTAACACGGTGCGCCCTTGTTCCAATTGGCCAGTTATTGGAGGAGGCCTAAGAGGCACGAAACAAGGATTATATTCGTTATAGAGAACACCATTCGAGACAGAATTCACGTGTAAATACTAATACAAACCTTTTCAATTATTTCTCCTTAGTAAAATCGGATCCTAAAATAATAGCATTAATAACTGAGTCTAAAAAACCTCCGACTACATTACCACCAGAAGTTGTCTTTTTATTGAACATTGAAAAAACTGATAATAGATCCGATTCTGAATCCGAGTCTAGTGCTTTCGAAAGTGAATATTTAAGTGATTTTATTGATTTTTATTTAAATTTATGTGTACTTTAATATTTAATTCTATAATTTTGTTGATTATTTGACGATGTGCATTTTGGCCAGCTAAAGCTCGTATTTATATATTTTTTTAATACATGTTTAGTATATTTAACTATAATTAATGTATTTATTTTGATGATATTTTGATTCTATACAATTTTTTTTAATTTGTATGTACTAGGTATAATACATTAACCTTTATTTAATATATTAATGTTGTTAATTTTTTTTATTTTATACATTTTGGCCAGTTAGAACTTAGAACTCGTATTCCTTCCACTGTGCGTCGCAAACCGATAATAGAGTTACGCGGACAATTCAATAAAAACCATATTATTATTAATAATTACGGTGATGGAGCCTGGAACACCGATAACAATAATGCGGGTCTAGCTCACCAACTACAGTCTGACGTAAAATGTTAAAACCTATGTAATAATAATAATAATAATAGATATTATTACGAAGTTTATATTATCTACATATTATAATGAGATTTTTATTGGTAATCACCATCACTATAACAGCTCTCGTATGATAAAACGTAATAAATAAAGGGATTATAATTTTTTTTACTACGTAACGTAATACTGAAAAATAAAGAGAAAAGTTAGGACATTAATTATTTAGGACATTTAGGATATAGTAAAAAAAAATGTGAGTTGATATAGTGAGAAAAAGTGAAAAAGCGAGGCACTAGAAAGCCCGAGTCAGCGAACCACTACGGACGTGTATTGCGCGGCGAACACGCGAGACCCGATCATAATACTCGACGCAATTGGCGACGGATCGACGACAGTCGGCACAACCGTCGGCGAAAAACCAGCGCGATGGGCGACACGACCGTCGAAAACCCACAACGCACTTGAAACTTGATGCGCGACACGAGGTGAACGCACAGCGGTAGCAAACGGCCGGACGCGTCAAAGGCTCGAGTCAAAGGCTAGACTCAAGCGCAAGAGAAAGACAGTTTTGTGTCGCCGGCGGCGGCCACGATGCGCCGTCTCGCGGACCAGTCGCCACACGGCGTGATAAAAAAACGGCAGCAAGTCGAACAAATACATTATTAAGGGGACTGGAGCGTAATCCATTCTAAGGATTCTTATAGGGATTCTATAAGGCATTATAAGGCATTTTATATGTGGCCGGGTCTTGTGAATGTGTTGAAAGTAAATTAACATTAGTGTGTGTAATTCATAGTACCGATCACGTATTGTATAGGTGCATAATAGTGACCGGATATTTACGTCTGTAATTATACCTACGCTCATGCACAAGTCAACAAATATTACTTAATAAAATTACAAACATTTTTTTTTCAAAAAATACTGCCAGTGACTTACTGACTTCAATCACTACGCTCAGTACTTATCGCAAAATATTGTAGCTTTATGTGTTGCCTTACACACAGCCAGAGACCAAAGTACAATCATAGAATAAATTAAATTAAATGTATTCTATTGTACAACATCATTATATAGATAACAGGTATAAATTATAATAATATTACTGTGGTGACTGGTGATAATCATAGTGACTACACTACAATAAATCGTAAATACATGAATAATACGTGATTACACACAATGTATTCGTTTTACAATATTTTGCTGATCAGGAACTCAGAAGAACTAAGAAGAGCTTTACCGCTACTCGTCTTGTAATAATGTTTAATATATTAAACATTATAGTGCTACACACACACACACACACATAGGTAAGACCACACATCATAAAATATTATTTTTTTATAATTATTAATATTATTATTGTTGTTAAAGTGGCGAAAACGAGAATGGATCGATAGCACCGTTTTGCTTCTGAATTCCTATTACCGAATATAACAGTTTTGAGGAACAGTTTTGCGTGGGCGGTCTGATTCACAACAACTTTTCAAATGCTTCCAAGTTGCCGGTTGCCTGTAGGTTGTGTTTTTCGACTGATTTCAATCGATAGAAAACCGAAATGGGGGACGGAATGGCCGAGCGGACTAAGGCGTCGGTTGCGACGCGCACCGACGCCGGTTCGAACCCAGCCGCGGGTGGCATTTTTCTTTGGGCAAGTCACGGTGCCCAGAGAGAAGTTCTGCCATCCCCCATCCAGGCATGGCAAATACCTACGAATTCCAAATCTGCCAAACCAAAAACACACGTGCTTACAAACTTACAATTTCTCCCCTACAAAACAAAAACAAACTGCTAATGGCCTTAGTTGCCTATCCTGATCAATTGAAAAAAAAAAAAAGAAAAAGAAAGCCGAAATTGTACAAACGGTTTCTACTACGCCCGAATTACCCGAATAACGTAAAATAAAATTTAAAACCTAACCTAACCTACGCAACGTAATATATTCAATATTATGTTATTCAATATTCAATAATATTATTAAAATACGATTATGAATAATATTATCAAATAAAAAACAAAATGATAAAGTAAATAATATAAAAACTGAGTGCACAAATATATTATTATATTATTTTCATAATATTATTTATTAGAAAATAATAATAATAATAATAATAATAAATATATTAACGATTGAATATTGATGATGATATATTATGAATGTGTAGCCATAATGTTAATATGATCATTGATCAGATTATTAAATTACTATTTAAAATAGTGTTAATACCCATTAAATTTAAAAATAATAACTAATGCGGGTAGGTAATGGCCCAGATACAGAATATAATATAATCAATTTTTAGATTGTTTGCATAAAATATATATTTCTATGAAACCAATTATAGACCTTTTAAATAAATACATTTTAAAATATTTCGTTTCGCGTTATTTTTGATTCAATGATATTCTATAATTTACGTTTTACTTTATGATTTGTTTAACGATATACAATACATTTTGTTATGTCAGTAGGATGTTCAGATTCAAATTTTGAAAGCAGATTTGAATTCCCCTCTAAATGTTCTATGCTTTAATTGTCGCACATTTTTCATATTATTCTATATCAGGCAACTGGCGGCCTGCGTACCATTTTTCACTGGCCCGTGCCACATTTCAATTTAGCTTATAAAAATATAAAATGTTAAGATTTTTCTGTTTATCGTAAAAAGTAGATGTAAATTAGATATTAATCTAGTATTGAATTATTGAATGTAAACAATATTATATTACTTAACATTAGGTTTTTTTTTTTTTTGCTTTCAATGTTCTCTGGCCGGCTAGATTTTCGCACATTCCCTGTTCTATACAAATGTATTTAAATTTGAATTATGAATATGCTTTATTTTTACTTTTTTTGTTAGTAAATTTCTAAGTAAAATAAAATAAAAATCAGAAAAATAAAATTGTCAAAGAATAGATAATTTAGTGACAAATTCAAATCTGCTTTCGAAATTAATATCAGAACATTATATTGGGCGTAGTGATTGATGTCGTGAGCTATGCTTTCGGCCAAAAATGAATCACTCTCCAGCCACCTTAAGAGGATGTCTACCCATGCATTTGTTGTCTCCGTCTTACACACGTACGACATAGCATAAGGGTGGATAGGTAGTATTTATGTTACAGGGAAATATTTGAAGGGGCCCTCAAACTGAAAAAAAATTTGGTCGCTTCGCTCGCATAGATATTAAATCTTAATCTAACACCTTTACCTATAAATAAAATGTTTAGTGCGACAACGTATTTTCAGTTTGGTGAGAGTACACCAGTGGCGCAACCAGGATTTATTCAACGGGGGGGTCCAAAAAAATTTATTTAACTACTGTTTTTCTGTCCTTTTCCTGAGTATATACATACATTTCATTTCCTAATAAACACAATT
>NC_042493.1:114010780-114012111 GCF_005508785.2 Acyrthosiphon pisum
CACAGTTTATTTTTATAGTCATTTTAAGTTCGAATTTGAACGAAATTACATGTTAAAAAACCTAGAATAACTATTTTAGTTATTTTGTTGTGATTGTATAATATTATTTTTGGGTACTTGAAACTTCTAAAGTATACTATTATATATCTATGATAGTGTCACGGTTTGTTGTTGATGTATAACGCGTTATAAGTACCTACCTAATGGATATTGTGATATTCCTGTGTATATTATAGGTCAATTTTTTTTAATACCATAGATATAAGTATATAATATGTCTTATACCTAGACCGACATACCGTCTCCGCTCAGAATCGTTTTTCTTATACAATGATATTAAATCATTGAATTCAAATTTAATACCATCCATTATACAGTGGCCCACTTGTAACGTACTGTACAGTAGAGCGACATCCACTTGCCCACCTTTTTTAAATTTATATTTACAATGTATGTCAATTAATTATTATCGGATTCGACGGGTTATCAATAAAATACCTAATGTCCAAATCTAATCTAATAACTAATAAGTAATAATGAAACTAATCAATAAAATTCGATGAAAATTTTACGGAAACTTTTAAAAATAAAAATAAAACTATGACATAAGCCAAGGGGGGGGTCCGGACCCGGGGTCCACCCCCTGGGTTCGCCACTGGAGTACACCACTGCCTGGTACCTATTAAAAATATAATTACCCAATATCCATTTAAAATACCTATGTTCTCGTCATGAACTGTCATAGCACTTTGGGCTACCCCTTACAGATTTCTATATTTATGCCTATCGCTAAGATATTACTTAGAATGCTATAGACAAATAATTATATTATAACCACTATAATAATATTAATTATACATATATTATAAGTTAAATGTCATACGAAATTACTGGCAAAAAAATGTTTCTTACCACAGAACACTACTAATAAGTAATAACGCAGACGAACCAATTATTGATATAGGTAGGTAACATCGATATTATGTTTGTTCGGCAGGAATATGATTGAGAACGGTCATTATTGACGATACCTTTTTTTGAGACCCTTTTGACTCTTACGATTGAGAACGCTTAGTTTTTATTTTTCCGCGCAACGTTGCCAAACTTTGTCATATGAAATTCGGCTATGGCTAGCCTATATACACTGCACTCTTACACTGCTTACACTGCTTACACTGCTCTTAGCACTGCTCATACACTGTCTATGTGATATTCGCTATCTAAATCAGATAAAACATTTATCCATTAATAATGATACCTCATATTATATACACCAGGGACATATCCAGGGGGTCCATGGGGTCTGGACCCCCCCCCCAAATTTTTGTGTA
>NC_042493.1:114015390-114017122 GCF_005508785.2 Acyrthosiphon pisum
TCATAAAAAAGAATACGAAAGAGTACAGGGAAAAAAAAGTAAAGAGATAAAGACAGGGCCGTATTTAGGGGGGAGCTACAGGGTACTGTTGCCCCGGGCGGCCAATTTTTGACACATTTAGGGGGGCGGCCAGGCGCCGGTGTATATTATATGGATAACATTTTTTTTGGTAAGAATTTGCTTGAGTACCTATACTTGGATTTTTTGCATTGCATGACTATTATACGGCCATTTGACGTCATTCAATTGATTTGTCAATCAATGATAACTACTAATTGTTGTAATTTTTTTTATGCTAAAATGCACTTTACCACGCTCCTTACGAATTTAAATTTTAAAAGACATGACGTCTTATAACGCTGATTTCGAAACTGTTCAAATTTTTTTGCGGAAACCATTATTTTGGAAGTTATAGCTATCCAAAGTTTGCGATTTTACGTTTATACACACGCGCGTAACACTACTTTAATGCTGCGTGGGAACTCGTGTATGATATATAATAAATATATAATATACTTATATTACAGGTATGGCTTTTCAACAAGATTGTTTAATTCTGAAGGCTACCCAAGGTGGTTTTACACAGAAAATCGGGGGATGTTTTCGAGTTTTTTGTTCGAGCGCAGTACATTATGTGTTTTTTAACAAACTTGTTTAATTCCGAGACCTGCCCAAGGTGGTTTTACACAACAAATCTAGGCATATTTTTGTTTTTTTTGGTGCTAAAAATGTTTATGGTGCTGCACGTGGCAGTCAAGTAAAATCGCAAACTTTGGATGACTATAACTTTTATCATAAAGATAAACGAATGTCATCAGAAATGAATTGTATAGATCAAAGAAAAAGAAAAGTGTGCTACATTTGTGTTAATAAACTTGATTTAAATTTAAACTTTGTGTATAAAAATAAAAAAAGGCGGGTAAGTCGTGGATGTCGCTCTGCTGTACAGTAGATTACAAGTGGGTTTCTGTAATGGATGGAATTAAATTTGAATCCAATGATATTATATCATTGTATACGAAAAACGATTCTGAACGGAGATGATTTGTCAGTCTAGGATATATCATTTTTAAAGAAAAACTTATGGAGAACCTTGTACCAAATTTTAAAAACTTAGTTATAAAAGAAAAAATTTTTACGATTTTTCAACCACTAAATTACTTGCAAATTTTCGCAATTTTGACATATTTCGTATAAATTTGAACTTTAAATGCTTATAAATAAAAATTGTGACAATGTATTCCTTTTATTTTGCAACTGCTATTGTAAAAATATGTTAGGAGCCTTGTATTAAATTTCCAAATCTTAGAATTAAAAAGAAAAACTTTTATGAATTTCTGTCTAAGATAATTTGAACATTGCCGTAATTTTTACGTATTTAGTCAAAATTTGAACTTTAAATGCTTATAAAAAAAAAATCGTGACTATATATTTCTTTTATTTTTCAATTGCTATTGTAAAAATATATTATGAGCCTTGTATTAAATTTTGAAATCTTAGATATAAAAGGACAATTTTTTATGAATTTCTAGCATAAAATAATTTACGAATTTTCGTGATTTTTACATAATATGTTGTCAAAATTTGAACTTTAAATGCTTATAAATAAAAATTGTGACAATGTATTCCTTTTATTTTGCAACTGCTATTGTAAAAATATGTTAGGAGCCTTGTATTAAATTTCCAAATCTTAGAATTAAAAAGAAAAACTTTTATGAATTTCTGTTTAAGA
>NC_042493.1:114017172-114023761 GCF_005508785.2 Acyrthosiphon pisum
CCACTTCCCGGTTATATGCCCTACATTACCTATTATAAATTATACTAGATGTATAATATCTACATGATTAATATCATATTATAGCTGAATCACATTAATGTGTGATTAGCTATAACAAATTGTTGTTTTCGCCTTTGGCCTACGTTTCCTGTTATTTAGGCTTACTTTATATTCTGTATTAATACCTACATTACTACAAATAAATTATACTGTATGTATAATTTATTTATTCTATATTATTTTATTTAAAACAATATTATAGCTTTTGGGTTTACTACAAGAATCATAATATTACGTAAACATGGTTTTGAATTTTCACTCTTCATTACAAAAATTTTCGCCATCTGTTGTGTTAAACGTTAATTAGTAATTACTAAATTACCACGGACTAAGATGTAATAGATTATATCTTAGTCCGTGGACCGTGGTAATTAAATACGTATTTAAAATTTAACATGAATTTAACAGTTCATAATTCTATTCTTCAGTTATTTTTCCCGGTATTTAAATTACTCCATACAGTATCATTGTTGATGAAAAAACGGTAACTTTTCTTTTTTAGATACTAATGGTGGTCTGTTTTTTAAATCGCATTAATCATTTTTAGCTGTCGGTTTTTTACTCCTACGTCCCACGTTAATCTACCCGAAAGAGCTTTCATTGTGTAGTTGCGGTAAGTTTATAACATTACATTTTATTAAAATATAAATTATAATTTAACTACATAATGATTATTATAGGTACTCAATAATTAATAATTCATTTTCTTCTTGTGTTTACTACCGTATTTTCTTAACCATTACTCTACAAGTACTATAGACGATTGTTTGATTGTTTAACATTATCTAATGGCGGTTGTCAGTACGGCATCAATGAGTATAATTGTTTACAAACTAGAAAAAATACCCGAAATTGTAAGATTTGTTGTATCTCCTCTTAAATATCTACACAATTTTGTGTGGCAATATTAGAAATAAGAAAAAACACTGCTAACTACCCTAACCTTTAATAGTTAGTAATATTATATAAAAAAAATGGATATTAATTTAAAAGTATATCAATAAATTTATCTGTTTTTTTTTAGGTTTTGATTTGGGACGTGACAAAAGAGTTAATCTTTATATACAACCACAGAGTTCAAACGCATGGTCATAATATCTCTAGAACAATGTCCATGACATTTAATCTGTACGTATTTGTAAACGTAAACTATTTTATATATTTCTTTGTTACTTATTTGATATTTTAACAGATTTATATTATCAAGTTTGATCTATCCCATGTTACATTTGCATACTGGGACAAGGACACGTACATAATTTAAGTCATCCAAGACACTTGACCAACCAATCACAAATTTTGTTTTAATAGCAATGGTCAAATATTTGTTTACAGCAATGGATAAAGTGGCTGACCAAAAGTTTGTATATTGATTAATATACTATATTGAGGTTAAGATTGAACCTCTCGGCAACCAAAACTCATCTCGTCGGCGCATCTCCACCTCTAGTCCTCAATCTACTATTATATACACTATACACAGTGGCAGCACTGACTTCCGCGAGTATCTATGATCATAGACTGCCGCCAATGGTTTTCCAATTACAAAAAACAGTGTTGATCAGGTGGGTTGATCAATAGCTCAGTCAATGTGTGCGTAAGCAGTTCAATCTTAACTTGAATAGAATATAAGATTTGAAGATACCACGAGTTTCTCAGTGGAGCTCAGTATTCATATGTATATAAAATCAAATTAAAATAAATATTATTATTTATTATTTATTGACACACAATAATCTAACCTATTGTGTTGCTCAAATTTAATCTACTATATTTAAATAAATTATCTTGAAATAATTACTTGATTACTTCTTAAATTAATAAATAGGTTTAACATAACAAATTACAATGGTGCTTGTACATTTTTAGTTTTTTTGTGTAACCTTTTAAATATGTAAATATGTGATATATGAAGTAAAAAATTGAAATTATTACATTATTAATCTTCTATTTAAAGTTTGAAAAATTGATTTAAATTTATATAATTGGTTTAACATTTCATAATAGAGTTAGAAAACAAATTAAACTATGAGGATGTCAGCAGAATATTTGCTTTCTCTTACAGACCCATGCGCAATGATCTTTGCATTTATGTAAAATAGGTTTTTGTGATTTTTTGGAAATCTTGGGTAAAATAACAAATTACAAAATTTATAGAGGATGATATTTTTGAGTGTAAGATATATCAGTTTTAAATTATATTATCATTTGAATTTATATGCAACTTTAAATTAAAAAAAAGTAGGGTAAGTGGATGTCGCTCTGCTGTACAGTAGGTTACAAGTAGGTCACTGTGTAATGGATAGTATTAAATTTTAATTTAATGATATAATATCACTGTATAAGAAAAACGATTCTGAGCGGAGACGGTATGTCAGTCTAGGTATAAGACATAATATTATATTATAGTCTATAGTAGGTATTTAAAAAAAATTGACCTATAATAGGTATCTATAATAAATTCCAAATTAATCATATCACAATATCCATTAGGTAACGCATTAAACACCAACAGCAAACCGTGGTACTATCATAGATATTATATAATAGTATACTTTAGTAGTTTCAAGTACCCACGAATAATATTATACAATTACAACAAAATAACTTAAATAGTTATTCTATGTTTTTTAATATGTAATTTTGTCCAAATTTAAGCTAAAATGACTAATAAACTGTGCTTATATATTTTTTAGATTTTTTGTTAACAAAATTAACTACTTACGTGGAACCTTGCTTTAAATTTTCAATCCTTGGATATAAAAGTTGAATATTTTATAAATTTTCAACTACGAAATAATTATTCAATTTTAAATTTGATAAATTTTGTCAAAAATCGAACTTTAAATGCTATAAAAAAATATTGTGCCTATGCATTTTGTATATTTTTCAACTGCTATTGTAAAAATATATCAGGAGCCTCGCATTAAATTTTCACGCTTTTTTACCCAACAAATAAAATTTTATTGATATTTATAGAAAAAAAAAATGAAAAGTGACAATGTCCGTAAACAGTTCAAAAAGATTCAAATTATTTTTAAAATTGTATCGTGTATAGAAAATGTTAATATAAACATTCAGTGAAATTTTCAAGTATCTACAGTCATTCGTTTTTTAATTACAACAAAATAAGAAAATCGTTCCGCAAGAAATCGAGTGAATGTTGTAAAAATATAAATTTAAAACACTCATAAAAATTTTATTTGACTTGCTTGTAGACATTTTTTTTTTTAAAAAGGTAGACAATGTTATGAGGAATCTTGTAATTCGTTTTCAAATCTTAGATTTAAAAAGAAAATTTTTTATGAATTTCTAACTCAAAATAATTTGCAAATTTTCGTCATTTTTACGTATTTTGTCAATATTTGAACTTAAGATGCTTATAAAAAAAAATTTTGACTGGATTTTTAATTTTTTTCATCTGCCTTTGAAACAATATACTAAGAGCCTTCTATTAAATTTTCAAGACTTTTTAACCAACAAATAAAATTGTATTGATATTTATAGAAAAAAAATGGAAACTTAAAATGTCCGTAAACAGCTCAAAATAAGTCAAAATATTTGAAAAACTGTTATGTTGTATATAAAATGGTAATATAAACATTGAGTCAAAATTGCATGTACCTACGATCATTTGTTTTAGAGTTGCACCAAAAACCAAAATCGATTTTCTCGAAAACAAATTTTGAGTAAAAATTCCCGTTTTTCCTTAATTTTGAATAATTTTCACTTTTGACCCCCAAAGTACCAACTAGATTCACTTTCCTATCAGAAAAGATACTGTTGAAGAAAATCCAAGCATTTTTACTTGTCCTAAAAGGTGATGACAGACACAAAAAAAAAAAAAACAACACACATCATTGTAAAATCAATACATTCATCGTTCCACTCAGAATCTAAAATAAATGTTATAAATTTAAATGGATATTAAATTGTTTTGAGGTAATATTTAGACAAATATTTTATAGTTATACCTTCAAAAATATTCTCTATAATTTTTCTAATAGATGATTTTACTCTCTCAAAATCATAAAAAAAAAAATTACATGCATGAATGCATTTTATCTATGTTGCGCATGGACCCGAGAGATAAAACAGACGAGGCACTGACTTCTTCTGAAATTTGTTATACCAAAATACTAAATAATAAAAATAGAAAAAAAAATTATATTTAATAATAAATTGTCATCTGTTTCATTTTCAGGGTCTTGAGTACTCCACCTAAAAGGCTGCAGATATTCTTAAAACCTGCATAGTCGTATAGAGGTTCTAAAACTAAGAAAAGTAGTATTTAGATAAACATAAACTGTATGTTTTTAGTTATATTTCGAATAACTACTTCAGTATTGTTTTCTATTAATATTTTAAAAACAAATATTGTGTATAATTATCTCCATTTTGACCTGATGTTTAATTTACATTGCTGTGTTATTATTTTTTTTTTTTTTTTTTACATGCCTCTAGTTGTATAAAAAATATTTTTAAAAGTATTTAGGCTACACACTCCAACAATTAACTGATAATATATAGATAGTTTATAGCATGATTATCTGAATTCTAAACACTTGTTTGAAATTAATTCAAATATTAAACATAAACTGTTCAATATAACATAGGTAATAATATATATTACAAAGCACAGACAATATTTTTTATTTTCATTTTTCTTGTAGTTTCTATTCACAGTATTTTTACTAAGCAAAAAAAAATACTGTGGAATTTAAGAAATTTATTATTATTATTTTGCTGTGTATTACATAATATGTGTATAAAAAATTGTCAATAAATTGAAAAATACAGACTGTAAATAAATTCTATTTGTGTGTATAATTAACCGGGAACAATTCACTTGAGGAGAAGTCTTCTTTGGAGGTGTACTCCTATTAAATGTATAACCCAGCGGTTTCCAGTGCTGTAGCTAGAATTAGATGGGCCCCGGTGCAAATTTAATCTGTGGGCCATTATTTTCAATTAATATTTAATCTGAACATATTCTGAAAAAGCAATAGATACCCACATAATATCAGACATTGGTATATCACATACAAATTGTTTATTGTTTAAAGTATAGAATCTCAATACATTGTATACATTTCAAAGCATTTATGTTCATAATATAATGGATTGTATTTAATAATAATGTGTACATTATACAGACATAATTATTTTAATACAAATAATTTTTGTCCTGGCTTAAACATTAGAAAAATTGTTAATTATTTTTTCTAAATCTAGTTCTTCAGTTCGATTTTACTATATTGAGAATAACAATGCGTATTGAGTTAGTTTTTAAAATGACCTCTCAGTGGGAATAGCCACTGGAGGTGGTAAGAAATATTAAACATCACTACATCAGGAAAACTACAAGCCACGGCACCTGGAGGAAATTTTTAATTATGACATTTTATTAAGTCTCTTATATCAGATTTATCTGGACTAACTAATGTTTTTAATTTTAATTGATTAGATTTGTCTCGTTAAGTTAGAATATATGTCAGATTTGTGTTTTAAAACAAAATCATAAGAGGACTTTACCATGTTTGATTTTATAGGAATATTTAACTTTGATAAAATGATAGATTAAGAAATTCAAACGTATTCATCATTTCATTCAATCCAGTAATTTTAGATTCTGAGTGGAACGATGAATGTATTGATTTTACAATGATGTGTTGTTTTTTATTTTTTATTTTTTTGTGTCTGTGTACACGATAAGTAGTCGAAATAATGCTACGATTTTCAACTTCAGTATCTTGTTCGATCAGAAAGTGAATATCGTTGGTGCATTGGGGAGTCAAAATTTAAATTTCCCAGTGGTTTTCAAAAACGCCGGGAAAAACAAATAAAAATTAAGGAAAAACGGGAATTTTTACACAAAATCGATTTTTCACAAAATTGAATTTGGTTTTTGGTGTAACCTTAAAAAAAATTACCGTAGATACATGAAATTTTGACTGAATGTTTATCTTAGCATCTTCTATACACCATAACATTTTCAAAATATTTTGATGTATTTTGAGCTCTTAACGGACATTTTTATTTTCCATTTTTTTTAAATTTTTTTTCTAAAAATATCAATAAAATTTTATTTGTTGGATACAAAAGCTTGAAAATTTAATAGAAGGCTCCTAGTATATTGTTTCAAAGGCAGATGAAAAATATTAAAAATCGTTAGTCACAGTTTTTTTTTTTAAGCATTTAAAGTTCAAAAAATGACAAAATATGGAAAAATCACGAAAATTTGCAAATTATTTCGAGTTATAAATTCATAAAAATTTTTCTTTTTAAATCTAAGATTTTAAAATGTAATACAAGATTCCTTATAGGATAATCTACATTTACCAAAAAAAAAATGTCTATAAGAAACTCAAATTAAATTTTTATGGGCGTTTGAAATTCATATTTTTACAATATTTGATATTCACTCGATTTCTCACGTAACGATTTTCTTATTTTGTTGTAATTAAAAAACGAGTGACTGTAGAAACTTGAAAATCTAAAAAATACATTTACGCAGTTTATTTTTATA
>NC_042493.1:114023811-114037943 GCF_005508785.2 Acyrthosiphon pisum
CTTATAGGGATAATTACATTTACCCAAAAAAAAAATGTCTAATAGGAAACTCAAATTAAATTTTATGGGCGTTTGAAATTCATATTTTTCAATATTTGATATTCAATCGATTTCGTACGTAACGATTTTTCTTATTTTGTTGTAATTAAAAAACGGGGTGACTGTAGAAACTTGAAAATTTCACTGAATGTTTATATTAGCATTTTATATATACGATAAAATTTTGAAAATAATTTGACTCTTTTTGAGCTGTTTACGGACATTGTAAGTTTTCAATTTTTTTAGTTTTTTTTTTCTATAAATATCAATAAAGTTTTATCTGTTGGACCAAAAAGTGTATAAATTTAATACGAAGCTCCTGATATATTGTTACAATATCAGTTGAAAAATATTAAAAATACATATGCACAATTTTTTTTTATAAGCATTTAAAGATCAAATTTTAATTTGAAAAATTATTTTGTAGTTAAAAATTTATAAAATGTTTAATTTTTGTATCTAAGAATTGAAAATTTAAAACAAGATTCCACGTAAGTAATTAATTCTGTTACCAAAAAATCTAAAAAATACATTTACGCAGTTTATTTTTATAGTCATTTTAAGTACAAATTTGGACGAAATTACATATTAAAAACCTAGGATAACTATTTTAGTTATTTTGTTGTGATTGTATAATATTATTCGTGGGTACTTGAAACTTCTAAAGTATACTATTATATATCTATGATAGTACCACGGTTTTTTGTTGATGTATAACGCGTTATAAGTACCTAATAAATATTATGATATGATTAATTTGGAATTTATTATAGGTACCTAATATAATATTATGTCTTATACCTAGACTAACATACCGTCTCCGCTCAGAATCGTTTTTCTTATACAATGATATTATATCATTGAATTCAAATTTAATACCATCCATTATACAGTGACCCACTTGTAACCTACTGTACAGCAGAGCGAAATCCACTTACCCACCTTTTTTTTTTTGTCATTTTAACAAATATAGGTTATATTAAAATGTAGCAAATTGCCACTTGTCGCACACAATCTATAACATTTTAACCAGGTTATAGGCTCCTACAAATAACAACAAATGGCAATTATCATTATTCTACCATAATAACATTCAAGAATTTGACATATTATTTTTTTCAAATGAGTGTCTGTAATAAATAGTAATGTTCCACCGTATAAACAACATAATATATCTAATTTTTATATAAACAACTATACCTACGTTAAGTTGATACCAACTAAATAAGATGGCACCCATATTGTGTGAAGTACCTACTCAGCATATTATGATCTTTTTAAAAACTGTTTTGTTATTAGTGGCACTATATAGGTAGGTACTTATATTATTTTAAGTATTGGCCCCGCATTGAGCCGAGAGACCCAGGTACGTTACCTTGGTGCATTGGACTACCCGCACCCAGCTTTCTACGGCACTGGCGGCTCTAACCTTTTTAGTTGTGTGGACCACCAATTATTTTAAAAAAACTGAGTAATAAATTATTTTCGTATTGTATTCGTATGTTCAGGTCTCAATGTCCCGAATATCTCAAGATTGAAAAGGTATTGAGTGGCTAAATACATTGACAAAGTTTTTCAAAAAGTAGTTTTATGTTATACGGACGGCGTCGTTATTAAATACGCATTGAAGCAAAATATTAAATATAAGTAGGTTACTTCTATTTTTATTAAAATATATATATAACAAGTCAGCCGAACCGTTATTATCACCTAACCTTTACTGTTAAATATTGTTTAGGTTCCATAATTTGTTTTCGAACTTTATTTGCGATAAATGTTAAATTAAGATGTTCAACAAAAAAATTGTCATAGATATAACGTTACCTATAAATTAAATGGTTCACCATTGAAAATTTAAATTTTTCCAAAAGAAAAACGTTAAAAAAATATAAGGTTTTGAAAGATATAGGTAACTAATAAACGTTATAAAGTATTAAAGTTATTCATTCTTGGACATTTAATCGGAAGAACGTTTTACAGTTATACGTTCCCGACCGTTGTAAAGTTATCTATACGTTCTTGAATGTTTAATAAAAAGAACGTTTTAAAGTAATACGTTCCCGTTGTTGAATTTATATATATTTGTTAGTAGTCAAGACCTAGTTGTATTGGACATTTAAAGGGAAATTGACATTTTAATATAACTTCCAAGGGGAGATTAATGTAAAACCATTATAGATATTTGGTCAAAACTTTAAAAAATGAATCCATTGATGTATGAATGTGCTATAGTTGATTTAGCATTGCCAACTACTCATGTAGGTAACGAGAGCAATGACTAATTATTTATAATGTGTTGTCAACGAACTGATGCGGTTATCGTGAGTAGTGAGAAAGGCTGCATTTTGGTACCGCAGTTTTTTTGTTGCTTACGTAACAACCAACAACCTATATATAATAGTTATATTTATATATTCTTCCACATATTGGTCTAGATGCGAGAATGACCGGTCCGATTTCAACAGCCTTAAACATTATAAACATAATATTATGATGGTTATACTATTTTTTTGGTTAAAATACAATGAGATTTTAAAAAAAAATGCATTAAAACAAATAGGTGGTAGGTACGGCAATATACACAATTATACCTATCTACTTATACAGTTATACATTTATTATGCAAAATTAATTCAAAATGCAAGTAGGTATACCTAAGATTAATAGCTGGTGAGTGGTGACTATGTAATAATAATATGTTATTATAGAATGTAGATTATGATTATGCTAATTATTTACTACATAGTATATGTAGATTATAGGCTAGTATTTAGTGATGAGTAAAATCATTGTTTCAATGTAAAGCAACTGCAGTGGCGTGCTCATCTAGGAGGGAGGAGTGGTATATTTTAATTTTTAAGTACCTAAATTATTATATTAATATTTGAAAAATGAATTGATTTTTTGAACTGAATGCGTCGCAGTGTTATCGGCAAGGTGGTGAATTATATCTAACCGATTTTATTAATATTAATTATTATATTATTGTATAGAAAAATATATTTAGAAAATAATATTTGTATACAGGTTGTTTTATATATCATATCAATTATCATTAGATCTAATATATTATAAATGTGTACCTATATATGTGCTGTATTTTCAGTCTAATAATTTACTCAAATATGCGTGTATATGCAATAACAACAAAATACAATTTTAAAATTTTAACTGTACATATAGGCGTATAACCTCTTTTTATTAGAAAACATATTTATACATCACTATCACAAAATTCTACGACCTTTATGTAAAAATATGAAAAAAACAAAAGCCGTTTACTAATTACTAATTAGTGTATAGTACAGAAGCGGATATCCTTTAAAATGTCAGTGGTGGGGGGGGGGCTTCGATCCCACACAACTTAAATACGGTGTATTATTTCCCCTTAGCCCCCCCCTGTGATTTTCGCCTACGGTATAGTACTATAGTGTAAAATACAAAACTACATTTAGGTATACATGTTACAGCTAGGTAAATTCTGTATACTAGTTCTTCGATTTAGTTTTATGAAAATGTCTATAAAAAATGTTATTAATTTTGTTGTTGCGTTTATAAATAAATAAAATGAATAATATGTACACTCTTATACCTTAAATGTTTACCAACTTACTTTTCGCTCAATTAATACCTACCTACTCATTGCATTAATTATAAGTACATAATAATATTATGTACTCCCTCGGAAATCATTTTGTTGGGCTGTTGAGCAGGTTTTTGAAGTGTGTCACTATGAAGGACACATTTTATTTTTCTGTCCAGCAATTACACGAGTTTCATACAGTCAAGTCTCGATAACTCAAATCTCAAGGAGATTAAAAATAAATTTGACTTCTGTATTTTTCGAGTACCTATATAATTACGAGTTTTAACTTATTTATTTTATTTGACGCGCACCCATAACAACTATTTATTTTGTATTTCTTATAGCAACCCAATAAAGTTTATTTGTTTAATAAATTCCATATTAATCTGCAGTTTCTCCGTAAAAAATATTTGAGTTTTTCCACTAGCCGCAGGTACTTACAACCGTTTTTTTTCAAAATATGGACGCACGTACGAGGGAGTTTCAAAAGCTCATAAGTGTCGAGAAAACGGTGAACAAAATGAAAGAAAATGTAGTCAAATCGATCATGGAGCTATATCGTCAAAAAAGTATAATATTTTATAATATATATTGTAAATTTTCTATATCATATTACAGCATAATTAAGTCGGAAATCGTTATCGTCTGTAAACCTACATTATAATAATAGGTATAATAACTAAGGCACTGATATTGTTGCATTTGAAACTTTTCTTCTATTGTTCCAATTTATTGCTAAGTAACTTTTAAATGCGTTTTATAAGTAAGTACGAATTAAAAATATCTAAAAATTGTATGTACAATTTTTTGTAATTTTTGAAATTGTATTGAATTTATTCATTTATAAAACAATTTTTAAATTTTTAAATTTTGTTCACGCATGAATTCTACTATGGTTTTTACTTATTGACTCTAAATAATATCTATGTTTTGAATATTCCATTTTAAAACAAACAGTAATAATATATATTAGTCTATAATATTCAATGATGTTTAACGTAAAACTTTTGATCAATCTGAAACATGTAAAATATTGTTTTCTAAAAAAGGAAGATGATAGTAAATTAAATGATTATTTATTAAATATATATTCAAACTATACTCTAAAATGTAAAGTAAAAAAAATAAAATAATAATAATAAATTAATAACAATGGCGATAATTATTATTATTATAACCTATTTACAATAACGATACACGTTGTTACTTTTTAGTGCAAATTTTAATTATTAAGTGGAATTTTGGGAATTTTTTTAATACAATGCTACAATAAATGTTACTACAGTTTTTACTGCTACAACGTCCATGCCCTAAATATAATTTATTCTCTACAAAGTACACGGCAGTACCTCTATAATACAGGGCGGGTAATAGAAAGATTTGAATATATTGTAGTTAGTTAATCGTATGAAAAATATTGTGAAAATTACGTGGATACTAAATAATTTCAAAAATATATGGGTACCTACTCGTGCCATACCCAAAAATAATATTTTGAATAAAGTTATTACGTTTAAAATGAATTTAGTCCGAAAAAATATTGATATTTAAAAAAATTCTAAAAACGCAAAATACATGACTTTGTTAATGTTTTTACCATAAAAAATGTTATTGAAATCAGATTTACAAATTGCCTATTTTGAAATATTCCAAAAAAATTTGAATCAAAAATCAAAATTTTAAAAAAGATTGTCAAGTGGGTTTTGCCCTGCTGTTATAATAAAAGTTATTGCATTAGTCAGTAATTTCTGCGTTACGACCTGCATACCGCGCAATATTGGCACTTGACTTACGCAGTATTTTTATTTTATATTTTATCTAGGTTCGCCGTATAAATTGGTCCGGAACAAACCGGTGAAAGATCACACGGTCGAGATGTCAAACTCGTGCTGTAGCCAACCGTTGGTGTTAATAAAGGACGAGCGCACAGAGCTTATGCAAAAGTTGATGAACCTCGCCGAAACGGTTCATAGGATGAGAGACAATTTGATAAAAAGTCAAATGGAGTTATATCGTCGAAAAGGTAATATTTATATTTTATTATACAACTTAATATCCTATTCCTATAACCTATATAGAATTAAATGGTAAATAGTTTTTTCTCCACAAGAATAACGTCAGAATTCCGTGTCTAATAATGTATATAATTATAGGAGGTTTTTTATGAAAGGAATTCATCGATGCAAATAGGTCTCAATCCCTAGAAAATTCGTGTTCTCGAGTTATCTTGACAACCGGTATTTTCATTTCATTTTTTTTCTCGAATGAGCCGAGGTCTTGTTTTTGAAAAATATACATTAGAATTATTTAATGAATATTTTTAATTACCGATCCCAAAGCACGGTATTCCGTTGAACAAACGACATTATTTTTTTTTTTATAAAATATTTAACGTTTTCCATAATTAGATTCACTTCTTTCTTGATGGATCATCATATTGCCCGTTTTTCGCTACCTCTATAATCTAAAATGTTTCTATTTAATGTGTTCAATATACATTCCCGCTACTTCAGCGGAGAATCTTTGAGCAATAACTTTTTAATTTATTTAATTAATTAAATTAATTTTTTAATTAATTTTAGCAATAATTTTTTTTAGTTTTAACATTAAGGGGACTGCACTCGACCCATTTTTTTGCTCAAAATCATCCGATTTCGATCATTTTTGGAAAGCAGAACACATCATATATAGTGCATTGGAATTGGATTTCAAAATTATATTTCTAAACCATATATACCTAATACGATTTAAACATGACGAATTTTCACGAGCTTTTGTTACAATCACACATCATTCTAATCCAGTAGCGTAGACATGATTTTTGAAAGAGGGGGGGGGAATCAAAAAATAAAATGACATAGCTAATTGGGAGGTAAAAATTAGAAAATCCCCCACCCTCTTAAAACGTTTTACTTAGATAGTAAAATATTTAACAATATGGAACAATGAATATAATTTTAATTGATTCAAAATTCACATCATACACAATATGGAAGATTATCCACACCAAAGCCAATGATGGTGAGAGGGATCTGACCCCCCACGTTCGATCTTATTACGCCACTGCTCTAATCATCATTGATGACTTACACAAATGCCACGAGCGGTGGCAACGAAATTGCATAGGTATTGCCTAAATATTGCCCCTGTAAGAGACAGGCGAGCAGGCCTCTTTAAGAAATTATTGAACCCGAGCTATAAGCTTGGTCGCCCGAGATACTAATATAATATAATTCACTATATTGTAACTTTTTATATTTCAACTTAATATTATATATATATTAATAGTCTGGAACGTCCTAACCTAACCAACCACGTATTTATTATTAGCACGTCTTGTCTTACGCAATATTATATTTTATTTTATCTAGGTTCGCCGTATGAATGAACACGACCACACGGGACATGACGCAAAATAGTACCAATAGTCGATCAAAAATAAATATTGAAAGTTTAATACGTTACCAGCTCCGTGGCTACGTCCTACTACTTAGAGCTCGGTCATGGGACATGTCGAAATCAATACCTAATAATTATAAGTACCTAAGTAGATATAGTAGATAGTTCCACGAACAGTTTCCAAAAAAATGTCCACTATAAAGTTACCTATATAATATTATTGTTAACAGTTTGTTATTGTATAAAAATATGCATACGTCATAACAATTATACACAAAATGTAAAAATATAACAAAATGTTGGTAGGTATATACTTACAATTTATCTTTTGATATGCCTACTTTTTTTTATATTTTTACATTTCGATATATTATGCACATAGATACTTACTTTTGGTGTATAATTATGACGTGTGCATATTTATTTGTACATACAACAACAAACTGTTGTCTACATATCTATCAATATACTATGCTTATTATAATATGTATATTATATTGATATGCCTACCTACTTACTTACTTTTTGTATTTTGTAGTAGACTTACATACTATGTACCTATAATTGTGACGTATTTTTATATGCTTACAATAATAATTGTTGATAATAGGTTCTATATTGTAGGTATATGTAACTTGATAGTGGACATTTTCTTGGAAACTATTTGCGGAACTATCTACCGTCTAACTATAGGTACTATAATTATTATTATTATTATTGATCAAGGCATGACCCGTGTCCATATTTCTGAGTTCTGAATAGGTAGGTAACATATAATAGTTATAATTGTTGAAAAACTTTACTTTTATCACTTTTTTGTATATATTAAAATAAATGCGTTCTGCAACATTTTTTCTGTTTGCGATGGTAATTTCGTTATAGTACCTACCTACCTACCTCCACACGTTAACTATAACAAGTATTAACTAAAAAACTACTCGTTTGACATGATGTCGATGTGTTATGAATATAATATATTATATAATATAATACAGAACGATTCACCATTTAACCAAACATACTCACCCAGTGGCGTAGCCAGAAATTTTGTATGGTGGGGGCTAAGTATACTAATAAAATATGTCTTTTATTTACACTTTTTATTTTTTTATTAATTTTGATAAAACTTTAAAGCCAACACGGTCAATGGGGGGGAGAGCTATAGCCCCTTAGCCACCTCCTTGACTACGCCACTGTGCCCACCCCCATTTACGTTTTTGAAAATATTTCTTTTACACAGCGTTGTCATAAAATACAATTTTTTTCTAAATAATTGTATATGTGTACCTACGTGTCTTAATATTTATTTAAGTCTTAACTTATCTAATAAAATAAGATATAGCTACCTACTCATAGGTACAAGGTAGGTACTTGTAATATATGAGTTACAAGTGAAGACGACGACCCCCCCCTCCTGAATCTGAATTTAAACATATAGGATACTATGTTAATGATAAACAAATTTAAATTACATTTTTTAACACGAACATTTTATCACAGAGTTATTTGGATTTTAACAAATTCGATATTTAATATATAAATTATGTAATACATTACATTTTTAATGATCAAATTGTGCTTGTTAAAAAAATTGCCACATATCACTCCTATGGTTGTAGAAGTGAGTATCTCAGGTCATGAATAATATACACAGGTGACTGATGTGCATCTTATTTTGTCTTGATGATATGGACCGGACGAGTTAAAACTTTGAATACAATTTCCCGGTGTCCCAATAAAGTAACTTATGATGACTAGTTATAAAACATCAATAAACTGTATTAATATTTTAAGTAAAAAAAAATACTGTATAGATAAAATGATTGAGTAAGTTGACTGATAAAATCATGAAATAATTAACAGATTCTGGATATACTATTATATAGATTTAGAAATTATTCGAGATTTCTTAAAATGCATTTATAAAACAAAACAAGAATAAGTACTCAATAACTTATTTATTGTAGTATTTTTGTTTTTAGTTGATAAAAACACTAATAACTGTAAAGTAAAAAATATTTTAGTTGCATGCTTACAATAGACCATAGTAAACCTTACATATTTAACTTAACTAAATATTATTAATCGTGTGATTATTATACAAAGTAAAATACTAAAATGTATTACAAATACACAAGAACTAAAAATGACCATAGTATTAAGTACTTTATAAGTGGATAATTGTAAAAGTGTATAAAAAAATTATAACTTATAACTTTATAAGTACATAACGTTCAATTTATATATTGATCATGAACTAAATTCATAAAACTACATAGCTAATAAATAACAATAATATACCTATTAAGTTTGTATAATACAATTATTCACCATCTTAGTTTTATAACGCATGTATATAGCTGTATTACATCAAATCCTGACTTAAAAATGATAAACTTATAGTTGATTAATTTATTATTAGTTGTAACATATTGACCACCATATATCAGTACGCTAAGCATATTTTTCCTTGTCATTCCAAATTTGTGTATTATACTATTGTATTTGAAAAAATCAATGACAACCATTTAGGTATAAACAAAAAAAAAGTTTCAATTTCCACTGTGAAACTGAAGATATCTGTTTGATCACCATCTCTTAAAAATGTGAATATCGGAAAATCCTTTCTTAATGCACATCTAATGCATTAGAGGAACCAATATTCCAAATTTCGTTTTGTAGTTTTTGAGAAGTAGTAAGTGAGTGAGTGGAGATTTTATATACATTATATTATATTATTTTTATTATTTTAACGCCATGAAAAAGTGAATAATATAAAACATTAATTTATGGTCACCGGTGTGACGTGGTAGTAATATGATCAACTATTATGGGTGTCGGCGGTCGCAAAATATAATGGCATAAATATATACGTTTTCAACACACTGTAGCATAAATGGTTATGGCAAAATGAGTCCGAAACTGTTAAAGACAATAAAATATCAAAAGATCGTCAAATATTCCACTCGTGGCATCCGCTCAATGCACTTGTATTTATCAATATCGATTACATGCGGATTCCTTTTATAATAATCTATAGAAAATAGATCTACGTGAAAATATTTATATTGTTATTGTCTATAAAATAATTAGTTATTTAACATTTAATTACCTAATAAATAATAAAAACTATCAAAAACGGAGCAGCTGTCTGCAGCTATAACTTTGGAAGCTATTTCATGATTTAAATGTTTTTAGTTTTTCGTAAAATTGAATTTAAAATTTTAATATTGTATAATTATTATTAGTTCAGAGTATATAGTTTATATTAGACTTAGCGGCTGTTATCATTGATAATCATGGACATGATTGATCGTCCAAATTTTTATATTTATCAATGTTAAATACATTAATTGTCAATTGTTTTTACACGACAATTAAATTTAAATAATATATAACTATTAAAATTATTAACAATTAACTTATATGTTATTATTTATTATTTACATGGAATATTTTGTATAACTATACAATTCCCGTCTTAATTTTTTTGTATTAAAAACTATAGCTATAAGTGAAGATATACCTACCCATAATTAATATTTTAAGCATTCATGTGACGCGTGTTCCATGGGCGCAACTAGAGTAAAATTAATGGGAGTGCCAAAACTTAAGGCACAACATGAAAACCCTCCTCCTTTATTTATGATGAGCAAAATATTATTATACACTAAAATAGTAAAATGGAATGTTTTTATGTAAGAGGATGTCAGCGGCCACTCAGCGCACTATTTGTTTTCTCTATCAGGCCCACGCGCAACATAGACAAAACACATTTACGCACAATAATATTTTTTATACTTATGTTTTAAAGTAATCTTAGAGTAAAATCATCAATTACAAAAAAGATATAGGATAATATTTTTGAGCGAATGTCATATCGATTTGTCTAAAAACAATTTAAACAAAATTTAAATGTACAACATTTTTCGTTTATTTTGAAAGTCGAATACAAAATCAAATAACAATAAAATATAAAATCGATACTCTGTCTTAAATCGATTTTTTTTTAACACAAAACTACTAAAGTGAAGAGGAATTTTTGAAAAAAGTTTAAATCTAAGATTGTTATTTACTTTCTGGGGGATCTTGGAGGATTTTATTAATAATTATTATTCATTTTAAGTAGGATATAATAATTTTAAAGTGTACATAAATTTTACAGTTTCAAAAGGTCATAACTTGCTTATTAATAAAAATATCAATAAAAGCCTCCTGATCTCTTAAATTATAATCTTACCTTTAAATTTCATAACTGGTCAATTCACTGTAATTTTAGAATTTACAGAGTAAATCGCATTATTGAGAACGAAAAATTTGCCATAATGTACGTTTAGTAGACGGAGACAGCTCATTCTTTAGTATTAGGTATTGTAAGAAACTGGCACAATCAATTATGGAGTGTTAACTTTGATATTGGGAGTGCTAAGCCCCCTAGTTGCCCATGGCGTGTTCGTGAGGAAATATTTACATATATTTAGTACCGATAGTCAATTATTATCATTTGATTGGTAAACAAAAATAATAGTGCCATTCGCACACGTAAAATATTTTACAGATAATTGTACACGTAAACGAATAAACAATATAATAAATTAAACGACGAATAAAAGACCCGTATTGTAGACAGTAGGTAGGTACACATAGCACAGACATTAATTGAATTTTTGATAAATAAACGTTTCCACCAAGTTTTTATACCTCTATCAAACTGAAAAAGTTCACCGGAAAGTCACGCTATTTATAGCACAGAGATATTTTCGATTTTTGTTAATTTTTTTTAACTTTTAATTTGATTATTTATACAAGTGTGCTAGGCTGATACATATCAATAAAATATTATTTTTTGAAAATTTAATAGAAGGTTCCTATTATATTGTTTCAAAGGCAGATGAAAAAAATTAAAAACCCATAGTCACAATTTTTTTTATAAGCATCTAAAGTTCAAATATTGACAAAATACGTAAAAATGACGAAAATTTGCAAATTATTTTGAGTTAATAATTCGTAAAAATTTTTCTTTTTAGAACTAAGATTTTAAAATGTAATACAAGATTCCTTATAGGATAATCTACCTTTATCAAAAAAAAAATGTCAATAAGAAACTCAAATTACATTTTTATGAGCGTTTGAAATTCATATTTTTACAACATTTGATATTCACTCGATTTCTTACGTAGGTAACGATTTTCTGATTTCGTTGTAATTAAAAAACGAGTGACTGTAGAAACTTGAAAATTTCACTGAATGTTTATATTAGCATTTACTATATACAATTTTGAAAATAATTTAACTCTTTTTGAGCTGTTTACGGACATTGTAAGTTTTCAATTTTTTTAGTTTTTTTTTCTATAAATATCAATAAAGTTTTATCTATTGGGCCAAAAAGTGTAAAAAACTAATACAAGGCTCCTGATACATTGTTACAATAGCAGTTGAAAAATATTAAAAATACATAGGCAGAATTATTTATTATAAGCAATTGAAGTTGAAATTTTGACAAAATTTATCAAATTTAAAATTGAATAATTATTTTGTAGTTAAAAATTTATAAAATGTTCAACTTTTATATCTAAGGATTGAAAATTTAAAACAAGATTCCACGTAAATATTTAATTTTGTCACCAAAAATTCTAAGAAATACATAAGCATGGTTTATTTTTACAGTCATTTTAAGTTCACATTTGGACGAAATTACATATGAAAAAACCTTGAGTAACTATTTTAGTTATTTTGTTTTGATTGTATAATATTATTTGTGGGTACTTGAAACTTCTAAAGTAGGTATACTATTATATATCTATGATGGTTTGTTGTTGATGTATAACGCGTTACCTAATGGATATTGTGATATGATTAATTTGGAATTTATTATTGATACCTATTAGGTATAGGTCAATTTTCTTTTTATACTATAGATAAGTAGGCTATAATAATAGGTATGTCTAATATCTAGACTGACGAACCGTCTCCGCTCAGAATCGTTTTTCTTATACAGTGATATTATATCATTGAATTCAAATTTAATACTATCCATTATACAGTGACCCACTTGTAACCTACTGTACAGCAGAGCGACATCCACTTAACCACTTTTTTTTTTTAAAGTATTTTTAAAAACATTTAAATACTTGTATTAAAATAACATCAAGTCCATTTTATTAACTTGAATTTATAGTTTTTCACAAAAAATTGACATCAATATTTTTAAGAAAGCTGAAAATCTAATAATTTTAAAATAATTCCATTATAATAGTTAATACCACTTTTTATTTTATTTTTACGTTAAAGTTTGATCAATATTAGTTGAAATATATTTAAATGCAGAATGAAATATGTGAACATGTATTTATCTGTAAATAGTCAGACGACAGACATGCTAAATAGTAATTGTTAAAATCTATGGTAAGTAGTACAATAATAGGAACCTATGTCCTATACTGATGTACAATATAATATATAGCATAAAATTAGAAAAAATACTTGTATTACAATACTTTGAGAGTATTCGTAAAATACATTTTTATAATGGTATTTTAAAAGTATTTTTTACAAGAGTGCTAGTATATAATATAATCTTAAGGTAGTACCAAATAGTGCAATATTCAAAAGTTCACTAAAAATTTTAATTTGTTCATGTTCGTGTTTTTTTCCAAATGAACACGTTCACGTTCTTGGAAAAAATGAATGCGTTCATTAATTTATACCTTGATGTTGTATATCTAACTTTTAAACATTCCCGCCAAAACTTCAAGCCTTATCTCCAATCCATACCACTAAACCTTATCACAAATCCATACCACTAATCCTTATCACAAATCCTAAACTTACGTCTTACAACTTTTTCGACTTTTACAACTCAAATGACTCTTACTCCAAAATCGACACCCACTTTCAGCGAGTCCAACAGGCCTCGAGTTAGTAATTGAAATTTCAAAACATCTTTTTTTTAAATATAAATAATAAAATGAATTGGGTTTATTATTATTATGTTTAATGTTTATTATAGGACACTAAGATCTAAGAGTAAATAATGCAATTTACCCAAAACAAATCGATCAATTTATAAATTGTGTACAATTATGTCAAAAAAAACCAGCACGAACAA
>NC_042493.1:114037993-114047402 GCF_005508785.2 Acyrthosiphon pisum
GTCACTGAAACGTGTGTCGTGACGGTTTTTTATCGTACCCTCTGTAAAAAAGTTTTACTTTATCCGTACGTACTCACAACACTCCCTTTTAGATTTCTGAGTGGAAACGATGAATGTATTGATTTTACAAAGATGTGTTTTTTTTTTATTTTTTATTTTTAATTTTTTTTATTTTTTTTTTTGTGTCTGTCATCTCCTTTTAAGATAGTAAAAGTGCTTGGGTTTTCTTCAACAGTATCTTTCTTGGTAGGAAAAGTGAAAATTTTCCAATAGTTTTCAAAAGCGCCGTGAAAAACAAAAGAAAAATTAAGGGAAAACGGGCATTTTTACTCAAAATCTGTTTTCGAGAAAATTGATTTTGGTTTTTGGTGTAACCTTAAGACGAATGACTGTAGATACATGACATTTTCACTGGTTGTTTATATTTCTATTTTCTAAACATGAAAAATTTTCAAAATATTTTGATTTGTTTTGAGCTGTTTACGGACAATTTAAATTTCCAATTTAATTAGTTTTTTTTTCTATGAATGTCAATAAAACTTTATTAGTTGAGTAAAAATACTTGAAAATTTAATACAAGGCTCCTACTATACTGTTTAAATGACATTTGAAAAATATTAAAAATTTTTATGAGCGTTTGAAATTCATATTTTTACAACATTTGATATTCACTGGATTTCTTACGTAACGATTTTCTTATTTTGTTGTAATTAAAAAACGAGTGACTGTAGAAACTTGAAAATTTCACTGAATGTTTATATTAGCATTTACTATATACAATAAAATTTTGAAAATAATTTGACTCTTTTTGAGCTGGTTTATTTTTACAGTCATTTTAAGTTCAAATTTGGACGAAATTACATATGAAAAAACCTTGAGTAACTATTTTAGTTATTTTGTTTTGATTGTATAATATTATTTGTGGGTACTTGAAACTTCTAAATTATACTATTATATATCTATGATAGTAACACGGTTTGTTGTTGATGTATAACGCGTTACCTAATGGATATTGTGATATGATTAATTTGGAATTTATTATTGATACCTATTATAGGTCAATTTTTTTTTAATACTATAGATAAGTATACCTATAATAATAGGTATGTCTAATATCTAGACTGACAAACCGTTTCCGCTCAGAATCGTTTTTCTTATACAGTGATATTATATCATTGAATTCAAAATTAATACTATCCATTATACAGTGACCCACTTCACACTTGTAACCTACTGTACGGCAGAGCGACATCCACTTACCCACCTTTTTTTTTAAAAGTATTTTTAACAAAATTTAAATACTTGTATTAAAATAACATTAAGTTAATTTTATTAACTTGAATTTATAGTTTTTCACAAAAAATTGACATCAATATTTTTAAGAAAGCTGAAAATCTAATAATTTTAAAATAATTCCATATTAATATTTAATACCACTTTTTAATTTATTTTTTTCGTTAAGGTTTGATCAATATTAGTTGAAATATATCTAAATGCAGAATGAAATATGTGAACATGTATTTATCTGTAAATAGTCAGACGACAGACATGCTAAATAGTAATTTTTAAAATCTATGGTAAGTAGTACAATAATAGGAACCTATGTCCTATTGTCCTATACTGATGTACAATATAATATATAGCATAAAATTAGAAAAAATACTTGTATTAAAATACTTTGTGAGTATTCGTAAAATACATTTTTATTATAGTATTTTAAAAGTATTTTTTACAAGAGTGCTAGTATATGTGATTAAGGTAGTACCAAATAGTGCAATATTAAAAAGTTCACTAAAAATTTTAATTTGTTCATGTTCGTGTTTTTTTCCAAATGAACACGTTCACGTTCTTGGAAAAAATGAATGCGTTCATTAATTTATACCTTGATGTTGTATGTCTAACTTTTAAACATTCCCGCCAAAACTTCAAGCCTTATCTCCAATCCATAACACTATCCTTATCACAAATCCATACCACTAATCCTTATCACAAATCCTAAACTTACGTCTTACAACTTTTTCGACTTTTACAACTCAAATGACTCTTACTCCAAAATCGACACCCACTTTCAGCGAGTCCAACAGGCCTCGAGTTAGTAATTGAAATTTCAAAACATCTTTTTTTTAAATATAAATAATAAAATGAATTGGGTTTATTATTATTATGTTTAATGTTTATTATAGGACACTAAGATCTAAGAGTAAATAATGCAATTTACCCAAAACAAATCGATCAATTTATAAATTGTGTACAATTATGTCAAAAAAAACCAGCACGAACAAGAAGGAGCGGAAGAATTTGCGTAAAGACGACGGTTCTACAATACTGAAAGTCCTGACATTATACGAATACCTCATCAAACTTCCAGAAGCCGTTCAAGATCGGCTATACATACATCCGCCGACCTGCCTAGCAGTGTTTAGAGTGTTACCTGACATTGCGCAGGTGTTCACCTTACGTATATTGTTCATCGAACAACCAGTACCGCTATCAGCTCTTTCATCCTGGGTACCTGCCAAATATTCCCGTGAACTTGAGGAATCTATAGAGGTAGCCATCAATTTACACATATGGAAATTAACCAGTGTATCTGGGGGCCTCAAGGGATGGATTCTAAATTCTACGTTCAAAAAGAAACTGAAAGTGGCCATTATGAGCGGTGGCCGTACTACGGTACCCAACAGCGATGAGACGGCTCTAAAAGCAAGAGATATAGACATTTTAGATTCATATGCGTATGAACGGTGGGAATGCATATTATATTATATGGTTGGTTCTAAACATAAAGGTATATCATCAGATGCGGTCAGAGTGTTGCTAAATGCAGGTCTTATGGTAAGTAATAAATGCCAATATTATGATGTAATTTTATTAGGTACTCAATGACATTATATTTTAGGTCAGAGACACGGATAATAGTCCAGTTATTACATCAACGGGATATCAGTTTCTACTGCTGGACATGGCCACTCAAGTATGGTATTTCATGCTCCACTATATGGAAACGGTTGAATCGAGGGGTCTTGATCTTGCTCAATATCTGATATTCCTGTTCCAAATACATCTTAGTACTTTAGGATGGGATTATATAACAGATGGAATGCCTGAAAACCTTCAAACGTTTTTACAACATCTTCAAGAATTTGGATTAGTTTACCAAAGGAAACTTAAAGCTGGACGTTTTTGTCCTACTCGATTAGTAATTGAAATGGGGCGAGAAAATAGCCATACTTCAAAACGGATGAAAAAGAAAGAACGTTATATAGTTGTAGAAACCAACTTTCGGATTTATGCTATGACTGATTCTGACCTAAAAGTTGCCTTAGTTGCATTATTTACTCATATGCTATACAGGTAATAATTATTATAATGATAGTTTAAATATATATTATTATAACCTCTGCTGTTTTAGATTTCCAAACATGTCCGCTGGTATACTAACAAGAGATTCAGTTCAAACAGCATTACGTAATGGCATTACTGCTGCACAAATAGTGAGATTTCTTACCGTTCATACACATCCACAAATGCAAGAGTGTGGGATGCCACAAACTGTAATTGATCAAATTTATTTGTGGGAATATGAAAGAAATCGACTAACATACAGAGATGGTGTGTTATACAGCGATATAAATACACCTAATGATTATGAAGCAATAAAAAATTATGCTGCTGATATTGGGGCATTGTTGTGGTGTGATGAAAGACAAAGGAACATTATTGTAAGCACTGATGGACACAATGACGTAACAACGTTTTGGAAAAAACAACCAAAATCTAATCCATTTTAAGTGTAAGAAGTTCTGTACATAACGTTAAATTGTCCACTATTCACGTGTATGATTTGAGTAATTAGGTTATTTAATTTTGGTATGTATATGTTTTTACAACTTAATCAATTTAATACATATTACATAAATATATAAAATACATTCTCGAATAAATAGACAAGACAAAAAATAAAACATTATCGTACTCATATATAATTAATTTAATTACAGATGTAACATGAATATAAATAAATGAGAAAATGTGCACAATAAGTATGGTGTTACTAATAAATACACAAAAATAATTCAATATAATTAATGTATAACATTATATTTTTGTGTATAGTTTATAAAAAATAGTGATACTTGTCTTTAGTATCTTTATATTATAATTCATTATGAAGTGATTCACCAAGCATGTTCGCCACAGTTGTGGTCCTTTAATAATGAATTTATTCAAATTCAGATTTTCGGAATTTTCATTTGACAAAACAAAAGTTTGCATCTCCTAAGAACAATCTTTAAATAGCACAAAATATTTAAAAATTTGAAAATATGGTCTTTAAGTATATTTAAAAATACCAAAAATTAGATTTTGAACAACTGCAGTATTAAAGAAAAAAATAAAGTGAGCATATAATTTGGAGAATTAAACTATAAATAATACAATAAAATTCATTGCTACAATATTAATATTGCATAAAATTTCATATAACCTACTTATAAAGATATACTTATAAGATAAATCTACATAACACTATAAATCTAATTAATAGATATACTATGATCTTATTATAAAACAAACTATTTTACAAATATTTTTATTTAAAATATTAATCATCGAATTTAAATATAAAACATAATTATATTACTGACCGGTAGCCAATCATTAATGAGGTATACTTGAAACCTACTTTAAAGTAGGTAGTGCGAGTTCAAGGTGTTTTATAATATATACTATATTTTTTTAGGCCAACAAAATTACTGTTTATTCGACTGAAATGTATTTAGGTACTTATTGTACATTGTTTGCATATATTAATATTGTTGCTATATTATTTTAATTGTATTATTGAATTTTAAATGCTTTATAATTTGGAATTTGGTAAAAAATAACTTAACCTGCCAATAAAATGAATTAACTCATTACATTGGAAAAAAAGTAACTCCTTGTTTAATTTAGTTAAAAGTAACTAAACTTAAATTTTTTATTTCATTAATGCTCAGCCTTAATTGATAAATTTATCATAAGATACTTTAGTTCATTTTTATTTGTTTAAAGTCACACAACCCAGAGTATTATTGGAAATACAATAGTTATCAAGTTTCAGTGTTTCACTAAAATTCACATTTTTTGTAATTAGTCAGTAAACAGTCACTCACACTAATGATTACTTACTACGCACACATTTATATGACCTGCATACACACACATAGAAAATTGCCTATATTAAACTCCTTCAAAACGGTCAGTAATGATACCCCTTAAGTAGTTTTACTCAAGTTATCTAGTTAATATAATTTAGTTTATAAATTAATATAAAAACTCGAATAAATAGTTTTTAACTTTTCAAATCTTAGAATAATAAATTATACAAATTTTAATAATTATAATACATTTTATTTTAAAAAAATTGTAAAGATGAAATATTCCAACATGTTTTTTTCACTAAATCGACATTTTTAACAAAATATAAAGAAAATTGCAATAAAATTTAGTACAATTACTTAAAATCATTATAATAATTATGTATCTAAATGTATAGATAAGTATTACTGTATAGTACTTATATCTATATTTATCTCTGTGTGTACCCAAGTATTCCAACTCCTCCAAACGGCTGTACCGATTTTGATGACATTCTTTGTGTGTTCTTGAGTGGGTCTTTGTATGATTTGGATTCACAATTAGACCAGATAGGCTCAATTCTGGAGGGTGCTCAAACAGGGATTTTGAGATTTACGATGAAAATTTTTGTTTATAAATGGTTGCTATTTATTATAGGAGAAATAATTAGTAGAAATTAGTATTTATTTATTATTGGTTGCCATTGGTTATTTGGGCAGATCAGGTACAAGTATGCATCAAATTGAATTTTCGCAAATTGCCTACCAGTGTTGCACTTACTGCAGCGAGTTACTCCCTAAAGGAGTTGAACAAACACAAATTTTTCAGAGTTGTAATTCTAACGGACATCAAAGTGCGCAGGATCAACTAGTGTTATATATATATTTAATATTTATATATACTTCTAATATTTTTATTCACAAATTTATTTGTGTAGTATGTACGTTGAACTGTTATAACCTAGAAGGGAAAACGTTGTTGATAATATATTTTTTTTTTTTTATATACATATAATATATTCTTATAACTTATAATTGGTAACTTTGAAGTTATAATAGTAACACGCAATATAGAAATGCACTTAAAAGTTAAAAATTAAAATTAATTATTCTTAATATTTAAATTTTAAAAGTGCATTGGTGGACTAAAGTGAAATATTATTTCAGATTTTTAGAGTAAATAATAAAAATAATCCAGAACTCAGAAAATTAACATACACTTAATTTGTAAAAAGAAATAAAAATATAAAATACATCTAAGAATCAAAATAAAAATTTGCACTTACACATTGAAACGAAAATAATAAATAGTAAGTACTAAGCACAAAATAAAGATAAACAATGATAAAAATAAAATAAAACAAGCTGTTTTTTATTTAATAAATATTTATATTTATAAATAATAACTAAGTATGACTGTTTCTTGTAAATATTATATTTAATAAATCATTTTTAATGTTCATCATACATTTTGTAAACACAACAAACTAAATTTTTTTCAAATTGAGTTTATAACAAACATTTAGGAACAACATTACAGGAACAACGTTAGTTAATATCACAAAACTACAAAAGTTAAGTACTCAATAGTTAATATAAATTATAATAATTATATAGTACCTATATATAATTATTAAATAACATATTAAAAAAAATCATTTTTTAAATTGCTTATTGCCTCTTATAATCATTATATTTCCTGAAATAGTTTCCATCATATTTGTAAGTTAATCTGACAAAATGAATTTTAATGAGGAAAAGCTTCCTTCTACACTGACTTGAAGAATATTAAAATTATTTAATTATTATTCAAAAAAATACAGTTGTAAATTATTTAAAAGTTTTAAACTAATTACTTGTGTTGCTGGAACAGCTAATAAAACTTGGTCTTATCTGTATAGTTCAGGCCTAGATTTTTGTTGTCGTTTCCAATACTCAACAATATTCGTTATATTATGTTCCTTAGATATATTGTCAAACACTTCTAATAAAAGTTGAATTGTAGCTTGAGTAGAGAAACTATACTTAACTATAACTTTTGATCCTAAGGGCACTGCTGTTTCATTATTATTAAGAATAAATGATTCAAAGTAATCTTCTATTAGTGGTTCATCACTTCCTGTAGAATTATTAAATTCTTCTGCTTCAGAATTATTTAAATCTTGTATGGTTAGGTTATCATCATTGGCAGTATTCATTGAAATCATTAAATCATATATGTTTGTTAAATGCTCTTTTGCTATATTTTTATCAGAATAATCCAAAAGAATTTCAAATCTTGGATCCAAATAAATAGCAATAGTAATAATGAAAATTAAACACAATACGCATGTGATTTGAAATATTAGGATAATAATATTATTATAATATTATAATATAATATAATATACTCTAAGACCTTTATAGTTCCCAGCAGAGAATAGTTCATTTTTTAGCAACAGTTTTTGTCTAACCATCATTATTTGATAAATAGAATTACAAACAGTAGGTAGAATCAATATTTTGAATTTTATTTTGAGTTTGTGACCAAGTACAGTAAAATCACCTAATGTGATGTCTTGTCTTTGTAGTGACAATGAAGGTTCTCTAACTGGTGTAAGTGACTTTACCTACAAGAAATTAAAATTCAATTAATTGGTTATTTTTTAATTTAAAAAAAATATTAAGCTGTTTACTAAATTTCCAATTGATGTCCGTCTCTAGTCATATGCCTGTATAAAACAATTAAAACATTTTGTTTTTCATGTCTATGGACTCAAAACTTATTAGTTTCCAATTTTTAACTTAATTTTTCTGTGTTTATTAACTTGATCTATTTTAATATGATTAGAGCGCAGATTCGTATGGTTTTAAATTCTAATAAAAACAATCAGTGAAAATTGTATGTATATCTCAGTAATTTTTTTTAGGTAACACGATAAACTAGAACCGAATTTACGTAAAAATTCACGTTTTACTAAATTTTTTTTTTGTTTTTCTCGGTGCTTTTGTAGACTAGGTACCGTTCATTTCGACATTCCCTATGCACCTACACAGTGGCGTAGCGAACTTTAAATCATATGGGAGCAAACAAATTATATATGACCTACCCCACCCTACTCCAACTGATGTATACGATACTCATATGTTCAAATAGGGGGGTGGGGTAGCACCCAAAATAAAGTTCAAAGACTGACCGTGTATATGGGCTTTATGAGGTTACGACCCACCACCACCCCACAGAAACCAGAAGCAATTGCTTCTGAAAAACATGATTCGCTACGCCACTGCACCTACAAGATTCACTTTCCCACCGGAATAGATGAAAAACGGAGCATTGTTTCGAATACTTATCGTGTACACAGACACAAATAATTAAAATTTATTAAGCAAAACGTAAATTTGCTTATAGTATCAATATAGACCGATTCACTCTAATTTTTAAACTAATGATGTTAAATGTGATCTGCTGATCGTAAATTTGCTATATAAGACGGAGACAATAAAATGCCCGTGTTACGTCTTAAATCGTGGAGCTGCATCGTTCACGAAATTTCGAAAATTTAATGCCCGCGATAATATCTTATCACTATGTACAACGAAATAGTAATAATTGTTATCAAATAAATAACAACGTAATATTTATTATTTTTTCGTATGCCGACTTTAAATTTGAATCACTCGCGAATCGCGATTATTTGAAATTAGAACAAAAAATGCAGACCACAGAACAGTCGTACAGAGTTCTATTCATACATTTTAGTAGAAAACCACCACGGATAAGTGTATTCTTTTCATTAAAACATCCAATATATCGCCTCGCCACATTACGTTAATCTTCATTTGTAAGTATTATTTTCCAGTTGTATTGATTATATGTGTTAATTATATGGAGTCAGTCTATTTTGTTAATTTGTTCACAAATATTGATTTCCAAAAAATCAATGAAATAGAAGCAAATAATGGCTAAAAATCTTTGAATTAAATGATTATCCCAATTTACCTGGCATAGAATTCTGCGGTAATCATTTCACAATAATTAGTGGTTGTAAACAATGCTCGGTAAATTAGTAAACATGGTCAAAGGCTGTCTCAAAACATAATCCAAACCACTTGTCTGGGATAGAGAAGTAAAATAAATGTTAGTGATTCACGGTACTACTAACGGTAATACTACGGTATTCATTGGTACTACTCTGAGCACGACTAGTAAATCGCATCTAAAAGGTAAAATTGTTTAACATAATTTGTAAATTAAGTAATTATATATTTTTTACAATTTGCATTTTCAGAAAATTTTGATTCTCCAACGA
>NC_042493.1:114047452-114049163 GCF_005508785.2 Acyrthosiphon pisum
TTGATGATTTAAATTCACGCAGAAAAGCATTAGATACCCAATAATGTATAATTTACACACACTTATGTAAGTATATCACTCAAGTATCCAATTTTAAATGTTTGCCAAAACCAAAAGTTACTTAATAGTTTATCGTTTTTAGCTCATACAATGGATTATACTTATTATGGTTATCTAAAGTAAAATATATGATGTACCACATACAAGGAGCTACGTAGTGGAGCCAATGTATTGATAATTTTTCTGACGTTGACTTTTTTGAAGATAATTCTACCGACTCTGCAGATGAAGCCATACCTTATTGGAGTGAATTATGAAACTGAAAGGTGAGAATATTGTTGATAGGTTTTTATTCCAGATCTATTTTACTGTGTTATTAGTTAACATACCAACCTGTTCACGGGACACATTGTATAATATCTAATTGTGTGCGTGGACATATTATATTCAGCCCATTTAGTCAAAATAAATAATTATATGTTACAATCTTAAAATATCCATGACTTGTTTTAAAGATGAAATACAAATATAACAAGTACTTGCCCCCATAAGGTTCTTTAAAAAATATTCTAGCCTTTTAAGTTTGATTATAACATTATGTCATATCACTCTAATATTATAAGACTAACGGTACAAAACTGGATCTACTGTACACACATTTGCATGTTGCTCGTTATGCAATTAAAGAAGACAAATGGTGCACTGACATATTTTTAATAAAGTTTTAATTTTTAGGTAATACAATTTTGGTGAGCAAGAATCCAATTTTAATAACGCAGAGGGCCTCAACATATTTAAATTGCAAAGAAACACATAACTAGTTTGGACATTGGTATCTTTTCTGAAGGGAAAGTGCATCTAGTTGGAAACAGGTAAAGATTGGATGTTCCCAGTTGTTTTCAAATACATTGTGAAAAACAAAAGATGATTGAGGAAAAATGATTATATTTTGGACAAATATTGATTTTCATTTATTGGTAAAAAATACCTAGGTATTAGATACATAATTTGTTTGCCGAATGTTCCTATTAGCATTTTCTATACACCATACAATTTTTAAAACGATTTTACTCTTTTTCAGCTAGTTACGGGGATAATACATTTCAATTTTTTCAATTAGTTTTGTTTTTAAAATTTTTGTCAATAAAAAGTTCTTTGCTATGTCAAAGAGTTTGAAAATGTAATACGGGCATCCTATTATAATTTCTATAATATCTGTTCACAAATATAATATATACGTGGCCACCATTTTTCATAAGCATTTACAGATCACATTTCGACAAAATTCTTCAACAATTTGCAAATTATGTTGTAGTTAAATATGTATTAAATGTTCAATTGTATATTTAGCTTATGCTTATAGTAAGAATTGATAAAAATTGATGATCATAGTAATATTATTTATGAAATTGAATTAAATACGTAATTTATTGGTTTACAGGTCGTCAAGCCTGTTCCCATTTACAACGAGGAAAGACAAACTTCTTTGAAATAGAGTATGCAATTACCAAAAAGCTTCAGTGGCTGTTATTAAAATTCTTCAACTATCAACAATGGACATAATTTAAGAGACTTTTAAATTAGATATATTCTGATAGGTACCTATTTCCTTAAATGTGTGTACTTATTTTTCCTACGTTTTCCTCCCCACTACCCATCAGAAAGTAATTAGTTACTTTATTTAAGCAAAAAATACTATACATATACACTG
>NC_042493.1:114058287-114058990 GCF_005508785.2 Acyrthosiphon pisum
ATAGATACATTAGGATTTGATAACAATAATTAAACTATGATTCGATACGGGAAACAGAAAATGTCTGGGGGAAGAAAAGTCTGCAAGAAATTTCTGAGGGAAATTAAATTCAAAATAACTGATTAAATATAAAATTTGGAACGTTTTAAATAAAATCACCATGTAGAGTATGTTACTTGTGTGTGAAAAATACATTAATAAAAAGATAAAATGTAATATTCACATATTATAAAATCTAACATACAATGGTTTGGTGAGGAAATCCATAAACAAAATGATGATAAAGTTTACTATTTTATATCAGCTATATATTTAAATATATTACGTTCAATATTCAGAAGGGAATGCATATCACTGAAAATTTTAGAAAAAAACATGAAAATTCAGTAGTAATTTAATAGTTTTTATATCTAAAAGTCTACTTTTAGAATTACCTATTTAATATACGATACAACAATTAATTACCTATAAAAATGTTATCATGGGGACCGTTGGCATTTGAACAAAAAATTTAACATAACGCATTTCAGCAAATCATTTTAATAAATATTGCCGAGCCACATTACAGCAAAATACAATATTATTTTAAAATTACCTATTAAAAATAATATAGGATATTCCAGTATTGAAACAGTTTATGTTTCATGGGCGACCCGATCATAAAATGAATGATAAATGTATCTGAAGTTTTCTTACGCGATGG
>NC_042493.1:114059090-114060607 GCF_005508785.2 Acyrthosiphon pisum
CAATTAAGCATAAAAAATGTACTAACATTTATTTCGACCCCCCCCCCCTCCCCCAAAATAAAATCCTGGCTACGTGCCTGTATACAACGATAACGAATTGTTTGCAACGAATAATCAAAATGTATTATACTTTCGTATTACTCAGTACCTACGTGATTTCCCGTATTATGCGTTGTGTTATGCCAAATATTTTACGTTAAATATTACGTTATAAAATTAATATTTTACTTAAATAAAATGGAAAATAACGATGAAATAATACTTATTACCACTGAGCGTGGTGGAATTGTTAGGCATAAGTTATCACTTACCTATATTAGATGTTGAATATTCATCGTGATTTGTGATAAATTATAACTGTATTAACTTTCTGTAAGGGTAAGTTATACATTATTATTTAATGTACTTGTAATTTGTCTTTGACTATTAACTAGTATTATAAGTATTTACTATTAAGAAATAAATAATAATCAAGATAATAATGAATTATGAATTATAATAAATTTATCTTGACATATTATGTGAAATTTTACTTTTTACTTTTTAGTTATTTGCCAAGTTTTATTAATATGGTAGAATACAGACTAACCCAGTGGCATATTATTCAAAAGATAAAATTATTAAAAAATCCAAGTGTTTGGTTGAAAATTGTAAAACTACATTAAATGGACTACACTCTGGTAATATGGAGACTCATTTAAGGACTTATCATAAAAAAGAATACGAAAGAGTTACAGGGAAAAAAAAGTAAAGAGATAAAGACAGGGCCGTATTTAGGGGGGAGCTACAGGGTACTGTTGCCCCGGGCGGCCAATTTTTGACACATTTAGGGGGGCGGCCAGGCGCCGGTGTATATTATATGGATAACATTTTTTTTGGTAAGAATTTGCTTGAGTACCTATACTTGGATTTTTTGCATTGCATGACTATTATACGGCCATTTGACGTCATTCAATTGATTTGTCAATCAATGATAACTACTAATTGTTGTAATTTTTTTTATGCTAAAATGCACTTTACCACGCTCCTTACGAATTTAAATTTTAAAAGACATGACGTCTTATAACGCTGATTTCGAAACTGTTCAAATTTTTTTGCGGAAACCATTATTTTGGAAGTTATAGCTATCCAAAGTTTGCGATTTTACGTTTATACACACGCGCGTAACACTACTTTAATGCTGCGTGGGAACTCGTGTATGATATATAATAAATATATAATATACTTATATTACAGGTATGGCTTTTCAACAAGATTGTTTAATTCTGAAGGCTACCCAAGGTGGTTTTACACAGAAAATCGGGGGATGTTTTCGAGTTTTTTGTTCGAGCGCAGTACATTATGTGTTTTTTAACAAACTTGTTTAATTCCGAGACCTGCCCAAGGGGGTTTTACACAACAAATCTAGGGCATATTTTTGTTTTTTTTGGTGCTAAAAATGTTTATGGTGCTGCACGTGGCAGTCAAGTAAAATCGCAAACTTTGGGATGACTATAACTTTTTATCATAAGATAAAC
>NC_042493.1:114063348-114065093 GCF_005508785.2 Acyrthosiphon pisum
CCATACAATTTTGAAAATATTTTGACTCTTTTTGAGCTGTTTACGGACATTTTCAGTTTTAAATTTTTTTAGTTTTTTTTTCTATAAATATCAATTAAGTTTTATCTGTTGGGCCAAAAAGTGTATAAATTTAATACAAAGCTCGTGATATATTTTTACAATATCAGTTGAAAAATATTAAAATACATAGGCACAATTTTTTTTTATAAGCATTTAAAGATCAAATTTTGACAAAATTTATCAAATCTTAATTTGAAAAATTATTTTGTAGTTAAAAATTTATAAAATGTTCAATTTTTGTATCTAAGAATTAAAAATTTAAAACAAGATTCCACGTAAGTAATTAATTCTGTTACCAAAAAATCTAAAAAATACATTTACACAGTTTCAAATTTAATTCCATCCATTACAGTAACCCACTTGTAACCTACTGTACAGCAGAGCGACATCCACGACTTACCCGCCTTTTTTATATTTTAAGCATTAAAAATTAATAAATTAATGGCCGGGGGGAATGTCCGTGATTCAGTGTGTATACCTAAGTTATAAATAAAGTTTTTATTTACCATAATTTTATAAATTGATATTAGACATAACCATATATTATATTTTTAATGATAAAATAATGCATATGTTAAACAATCAGCCGTATCCCCCCCATGACAAAATCATTTGACCGCCACTGATTAAGTATCACAAACACCTAAACATATTACAAAATTAATGTATTATTAAAACACCCATACATAGGTATATACAGTATTCACATATAGGTATTTACTTTATATACATATATTCATATATACAAAATCACACACACACACACAGGGCCGGTTTTAGGGTGTCACACCCCCCCACTTACAACACCTGGTTCATTTTAGTCGGCCAATTTGTTATTTTGATAAAGCGGTCGGCAAATCAGCAATTATGATTTTATTATAATTTATGATTATTTCAAAAATCAAATATAAATTATTATACCTATTATGACCTAATATAATAGTAAATAATATTTAAGAACTACAAATAGGTAACAAAAAATATTTATATAATGTAAATATATATATAATATTGCATTTCAATCATATGATTTTGCTAGTAGCATGTCATGTAAGATAAATGGTACTCAGCATAGAATAACAGATATTGTTGCCTGTTGGTCACAAAATTCTATTCATTCCTTGCCAAGTGCATCGATTGAATAGGTACATTTGTTGAACAAGTGAATCTATCAAAAATCCACCCGATGGACTGCAAGGGCTGAATCAATTAAAGCTGTTTGGATATCATATGAATAAACTATTGATACATGTTACATTAGGTCCTCTA
Source organism: Acyrthosiphon pisum (assembly GCF_005508785.2). Taxonomy (NCBI): domain Eukaryota; kingdom Metazoa; phylum Arthropoda; class Insecta; order Hemiptera; family Aphididae; genus Acyrthosiphon; species Acyrthosiphon pisum. The sequence goes on from NC_042493.1 coordinate 114,064,678, forward strand.
AAAAAATTCTCAGTTTTGACTTTGTAATTTGTTTATCATTTATAAATATGTCATGTATAAAACAAAAATCTTCACAGAAAACCTAGAAGCTACAGAATTAAATATAATTGATGCTTTAATGTTACTAACACATACTATTGACAGTTTAACCAGAATGAGTGATAATAATATGGCAGTAGATAATTTAATAGAAAGTGCAATAATTTTTGCTAAAAAATTAAATATTAATCCAGAAGAAGATTTTAATCGACAACATCGAAGAAGATTGAAGCCCAAAAAGATATACTCGAATGCTTGTACACAGTGGACAATCATTATAAAAGCTTTTTACAGAATGGAATTCAAAAAAGTATTCAATACATTAATATATTTGTCTTCTGAACACTAACGTTCTACTCCGGGAGTAGATCGCTTAT
>NC_042493.1:114065547-114066992 GCF_005508785.2 Acyrthosiphon pisum
TACCCAATATCCATTTAAAATACCTATGTTCTCGTCATGAACTGTCATAGCACTTTGGGCTACCCCTTACAGATTTCTATATTTATGCCTATCGCTAAGATATTACTTAGAATGCTATAGACAAATAATTATATTATAACCACTATAATAATATTAATTATACATATATTATAAGTTAAATGTCATACGAAATTACTGGCAAAAAAATGTTTCTTACCACAGAACACTACTAATAAGTAATAACGCAGACGAACCAATTATTGATATAGGTAGGTAACATCGATATTATGTTTGTTCGGCAGGAATATGATTGAGAACGGTCATTATTGACGATACCTTTTTTTGAGACCCTTTTGACTCTTACGATTGAGAACGCTTAGTTTTTATTTTTCCGCGCAACGTTGCCAAACTTTGTCATATGAAATTCGGCTATGGCTAGCCTATATACACTGCACTCTTACACTGCTTACACTGCTTACACTGCTCTTAGCACTGCTCATACACTGTCTATGTGATATTCGCTATCTAAATCAGATAAAACATTTATCCATTAATAATGATACCTCATATTATATACAACCAGGGACATATCCAGGGGGTCCATGGGGTCTGGACCCCCCCCCCAAATTTTTGTGTACCGTTTATAAAAAAAAAAAATGTTTTTTATATCAATTAAGCATAAAAATTGTACTAACATTTATTTCGACCCCCCCCCCCTCCCCAAAATAAAATCCTGGCTACGTGCCTGTATACAACGATAACGAATTGTTTGCAACGAATAATCAAAATGTATTATACTTTCGTATTACTCAGTACCTACGTGATTTCCCGTATTATGCGTTGTGTTATGCCAAATATTTTACGTTAAATATTACGTTATAAAATTAATATTTTACTTAAATAAAATGGAAAATAACGATGAAATAATACTTATTACCACTGAGCGTGGTGGAATTGTTAGGCATAAGTTATCACTTACCTATATTAGATGTTGAATATTCATCGTGATTTGTGATAAATTATAACTGTATTAACTTTCTGTAAGGGTAAGTTATACATTATTATTTAATGTACTTGTAATTTGTCTTTGACTATTAACTAGTATTATAAGTATTTACTATTAAGAAATAAATAATAATCAAGATAATAATGAATTATGAATTATAATAAATTTATCTTGACATATTATGTGAAATTTTACTTTTTACTTTTTAGTTATTTGCCAAGTTTTATTAATATGGGTAGAATACAGACTAACCCAGTGGCATATTATTCAAAAGATAAAATTATTAAAAAATCCAAGTGTTTGGTTGAAAATTGTAAAACTACATTAAATGGACTACACTCTGGTAATATGGAGACTCATTTACGGGACTTATCATAAAAAAGAATACGAAAGAGTTACAGGGAAAAAAAAGTAAAGAGATAAAGACAGGGCCGTATTT
>NC_042493.1:114067042-114078751 GCF_005508785.2 Acyrthosiphon pisum
GTTAAATAATTATTGTATTAGTGTTCAACGTGTCCTGCACGGCGATCACTACATTCTTATGGATTTTGAAATTTGAAATTTTGAACAAAAAGTAAATAAAAAGCACGGTTTAAGATAAACACTTATAATATCTACAACCGTGATAAACAGGTAGGCATGTGGGGGCACGTCAGCTGAGCACTCGGCAGTGCAGGCTGCAAGCTCGCGTATATTTCACATTATGCGCATGACGTGTACTTCAGACTTGGAATAAACGGTAATTTGACAGGGGCACACGACATTGCGCTGACAACAGTCGACATCATAGACAAGTATACTATAATCGACATTTCGCGACTTGTGCACTCGTGACTCGTCGCAATATCGTTCCATGTGAAAGACTACGCACGCACTCGATCGCGAGTAATAAACTACAACTGTATGATCGCGACACGCCGACCGAACGAAGACCGTCTGATAATAAATAATTATAATATTGTACACGACAACTGTCTACTGTGAAGAACGCCGCCGAAAATACCCACGTAAAATATTTATTTTACACACGCACGCACGGATTGTGTAGTGTTTACTCGTTTTCGGATTAATTTTATACCTATTCGTAGGTATCGATATATCGTTGTTTTTGTATATCGTTTACAACTGTACGCGGCGACGCCATCGAAGCCATATCGCACGCAACCACCGGCGCCGCAATAGTTAATTTCATGGTCGTGACTCGTGGACTCTGCAGGTGTCAGCGTTCCCCTGTTCAGTTGTCACTCGCCGAATACGCGCACCGACGCCGCCGCAGCCGCCATATTGTACTGTGCACCATCCAGACGGCCAAAGTAAGAATTTTCTCAAAATTCGTCAAAATCGAAAATATGCAAATTATTTTTTTAGTTGGTACCTAATTCAGGTACACGTGTGATGTGTTGTATGCTATCTAAATAATTAAACTACTGAACGTAGGTACTTGTGCTATCTTCGTAAAAAATGTATTCTATACAAATGTGCCTTTTATGTCTCTTAAAAAAACATTCATAGACATTGACCGTACGCCGTAGTCGTAATGAAGTACGGGCCCCAGTTTTTAATCATGTCTTGGTTTGAAATATAAATTATTAGGGTCTGTGCTGCTGATGAAATTCTAGCCCCTCACCAGAAAACGTACGCCTCCATTCTTCCAGTAATAAATTACTCCACATATCCTTATATTACATTTTATACTTTATTGTGTATCCATAGTATATGTACGGTAGAACAGTTAAGATATTATATCAATTGATTACGACTTGCATACAATTTCCATCTTACATTCACACCTCACAATCACATAAATGATTATTAATAATTCATATTATTAAACTTAGTAAAGAAGAATTTTTTCTCAAATAAAATCATAAATATGTTCAAAATTACTATCAAAATATGTGCTATTGGTGAGCCAAGAAGTATATTACATTTAAGTAGGTATTATTTACTTACATTTTAGGTGAGATGCCTCACTTGCCCCACCCCCAAAACCGCCACTGTTGGCTACATACAATAATTTGCCATCTATTGAACATCATTAATTCAATATTTTTTATTTTAACAATTATTTATATTTAATAAATCTAACTAATTAGCTAATAATTTATAATTAATATATTATCATCTGTATTATGCAAGGTATTATGATAGTTTTTACGCCATAGGTTCTTAAATTTAGTATTAAGTTCTAACACAATGATTATATTAAAATTAAATACAATTTTTTTAATATTTTTAAAGGTTTATTAGTAAAAGAAATGGATGCCTTAGTTGATATGGAAATATGCCGAATGAGGCCAGGTGACTAAAATTATTATTATTTTTTTTTTAATATCAACATGAAAAATATACCTATTGGACTTAAATTACATTATAATATAGGAGTAGTCACATTAGATGGCTTGTTGTATGTGGAGAAGTGGAAATATCCACTATAAATACTGTAGAAATTTACAACCCAATCACCAATACTTGGATCATGGAGAAATTGTCAAGACTTGGAGTGCACATTTGTGGTGGGGTAGTCGTTGATATCCCACCACATTAGTAATAATCAGCATACAGAATGATTTCACTGTTGTGGAAGTAATATGAACTTATTTTTGTATAATTTATGATGAAATGTGATTTATTCTTTATATTTTTGTGAATGTGAATGTTTTTTTTTATAATTTAAATTGATTATTTAATTAATTAAATAAATAAGTTATAAAGTTAATCATATTACAGTATATCAGCAAAAACTTATATAATTTAGTATTAATTTAATTTATTTTAGAATCTATGAGGCCTGAGGAGTTATGGACTTATTGGTTTTTCCATGATTTCTTTTTTTGTATGTTTGTGTACACGATAATTGGATGTTTAGGTAAATTATTTTGTAGTTAAAAATGTTGGTTCATATTGTAAACATAAAATCTAAAAAAAAACAGTTTTTTGTTATATATGTATATTTTAAGCTCAAATTCGAACAAAATTAGATATTCTAACGAGCCACGACGAATAACTATTCCATTTATAGTTTGTTGTAATTTAAAATATTTAAAATATTCACAAATCATGGCTGGCACTTTTAAAGTACTTTAAATATAATATTTCAAATATTTTTACGAAAAAAAGTATTTAAGAATAATAACCTGGCAGTCAATTTGCATTTAAATATTTTTTTTATTGTATCAAGTAATTAAGAATATTAATTTGTAATACCTACTTCATTTTATACTGAAAAATGAAAAAAAATGTTGAAGAAAAATTACCAATAAAGACCAACTTAAGACTAATAAGTGATATTTATTTAACATCATTGATATAACTAAAGAACAAGTAAAAAAGGTATACTGTTAATCTTATTATTAGTTGTAAAAAAGTATGCATATCAAAATGTATTATTAATTAATTTAAATGTTGTTGTATGTGATTTTATAATCACAAAATGTGAAATATTCATTCAAAATTTAATAAAAAAAAAATGGCCTACACTTTTTTTAAAATAAACAATAATTGTAAATAATGCAAATTCAACACACTTTTAAATAAAAATATACTAATCCATATTATAATATAATAATTTATAAATTATTATACATTTTTTGAAATAAATATTTTTCAATTTTTGTTTCTCTGTTTTCTTCAAAGGTTTAAAATTTAAATCTGTATTGTGATTGTTATCAGCCAATAATGCTTGGTCTTCTTAATTATCAATATTTCTTCAACATCACGCATAGGAATATTGTTTGTTATACACATATTATTCAAGACTATACAAGGTAATTCTTTTATCATGAAACACTCATTATTTCAAAAAGTATTAATGTTTTTGAAAATATTCTTTTACATAGTTTCAAGTTTTTTAAAAAACAACGTTTTTATTAAATTATTATATTTTTAAATATTTTTTTAAGTTTTACTTTTTTGAATGACAAAATAAAATTTTAGTTTCTTATTCCAAAGCAGAATATTTTTCTACATAAAAATCGAATTTAGGACGACTAGTTTAAAAGTTATAAGTATTTATATAAGATTCCGTTTAAGTTTCCCTAAATTCCAAAAAAAAAAAAGTTTAGTGGAAAGTCAAAATTATTGGACCCGTAAATGAATAAATAATGTTCATTTACTTCTCACACATTGACACACCTAAAATGTACATGTAATATTAAATACCTAAACACTACTCCTTAAAACATGGTATGCTTCACCCACCTAAAGGAACAATGCGAAAGAAAATTAAGCATACTTCCAGTATCTTGATTTCAATTTTAAAAAGAAAATTTAGTTTGTATTCCTCTTTTGTAAGTTTGCTCGTAAGTGGATTCTTATATTTTTGATTTCGTCACTATCTACAACTAAGTCAAGTATAAGTTTATTTTGATAAAAATATAAACTTACTATGCATCATATTATATTAATTAAAAATAAAGTCGTAAATCCATTTCCGAGCAAACCTAGAAAATAGACTAACGAATACGCTCATATTTTTCAAAATTAATATAAGTTGATCTAAACGAGGTGAATTTCTATAAATTTTTTGGTACTATTTACATAAAATTTCTACAGCCAGAGCAAAAGTATTTTTTTCGTGTACATTGCCTTGAACATGCGCGTATGGGTGTTAGAACATTTCTAAGTATCTTAGTAACCAGAATATAAAAATATTAAATATTATTACCTGCATTGCTCAGAAATTTTCCTCAGACTACAGAAATGAAAAAATACGATAAATGTTAAGACAGTACAAAACAAATCGTAAATCTGGGAATTAAAATTTCGTCGCGAAAAGTGCGATAACGGATTATACACACTAATGTTAATTTACTTCTCACACATTGACACAGTCAAAATGTACAAGTAGTATTAATTGCCTAAACGCTACTCCTTAAAACATGGTATGCTTCAGCCGCCTTAATATTTACTTTAAAAATGTACCTAATTAATTTTCTTATACAATATTAATACATTATATATGACTTTGATTACTATTCCTTACACTTATGATACTTACCTACAGTTTACAAAATATATTATAATTACATAATATACAAATTAAAAATAATGATCGATATGAAAGTAAGTTAAAAAATATATAAGAAAAGTTCTAAGCCTTTTTATACAATAATAATGGTAATAATTTATATTATATTTATATAAATTAATTTAACAATATATAATTTCATCTAAATTTGAACTTAAAATACTGTGAAAAATAACGTTTATATATTTTTGAAATTTTCACATTGTCTGTACATGTATGAATTATTTATAAGAATCGTTGTTTTAAATTTTCAATCTTTATCTATAAAGATTAAACATTTTATAATTTTAAAATTTGTGAAGGATTTGTTAGAGTTGACGTTTTGTTGAAACACGTTTTAATATTTCAGACTTGGCTTTTTCGACCATTTATAAATTCTCACCAGCATGCGTTTATTCAGCCTCAATTATTGGATTTTTATAATAAAATTAAATGTGTTTTATTAAAAATATAAAATGTATGTATTAACATTTTTGAAGCTTACCTTTGGAAGTTACTAAAATTCCCGGGCATTTTTTCAAAATTCAACTAGAACATTTCCATCGAGATCGAATACCTATACTCGAAACGAGATTATGATGAATCGTATACGTTTAAAAGCCTCGAAATAAAATCAAAAACGAAGTAGTAATACAAAATTGTTTGGTGACATATTTGTCACAGACTCGAGATTTCTATACTATATATAGAAATCTGTATTCTGTGTACGTTACACATTGTACGTACAACGTACGTATTGTTATTATTAGTATCAACCATTGTTCGTTGTCTTACTGCTATGGAGGCTTGACCAGAGCCGGAATGGAAGAGTTTCGGCACACTACTCTCTGTTGTAAGCAACAGCATTTTTCCTACATTTATCGGCCGAATTTAGACTAACAATATATTAAATTTTCCTCAATATAGTATAGTAGTACAACAATTAGGAACATTTTCTTTGTTGATTACAAATAAAATGTATAATGTATCAATACATAGGTATAAATACCTAAGTAACACTAAGTATAAAGCAGTATAGCTAATTAAATCTTATAATTATATATTTATTTTATAAAAAATATAAAGCATGATAATAAGTTAATAAGTAATAATAAGTTTTTAATAATGTCCAAAATATCTTCAAACTTCAAATCATTCAATATATCTTTTTCTACAGACATCAATAAAAACGCATCTAAGCGGTGGTGGTTATTAGATAGTGAAGCGCGTAGACGATTTTTGATAATTTTTAATTTGCTAATTAGCTATAGGAAATAGGTACTAGAAAATATCTATATTAACAATAGGGTAATATTTGGACAGTAATATTTTTATACATTGCAGAAAACACAAGTGGCCGAAAACAATGTTTATGTTTTTTGGTGCCCATGAACTTTCTTTACAATTTTTTTGTACCTACGTCCGATGACGTAAAAGTCTTACTTGTACCTCAATAGATGCTGACAGTAGGTATAGTAATAAAGACATCAATATAAATAATTGTTTGTACAGAAATGAATACCTATTCAACGGTATTGTAATTATTTAAAATACACAATTTAGTACCTACCTACCTATAGTGATATTATATTTAAAATGTAATTTATTTTTCAAAAAAAAATGTATGAAAATTTAATGTATATAAGTACCTAATATAGAGTATTATGATTCATACTAATTATTATAAAATAGTTATATTATATTCTCACCTAGTTAATTGAAACCTGAAATTTAGTAAAATTTAGTTTTACGGCTATATTCCAATTTATAATAGTAACATTATATTTATACATTGAAAACGCAAGTGACCGCAAACAATGTTTATATTTGTTGGTACCTACTTGAGAACTTCCTTTACAATATTTTTGTATTAGGAATAGTGTAATGTTGAGTAATTTTTATTCACAGTCTTTTAAATGAAAATAATTTGTCAAATTATAATTAATCTTTAACTCCCTATTTGATCTTCAAAAAAAAAAATATATATATATAGATATTTTACGTTTTGGTTCGCGAGACCTATTGCACAAATTAAAAAATCAAATATAAAAGGAAAAAAAAATATTGTTAGACCAGAAAAATAAAATAAATATCTCTTTTACAAATTCAGAAAAATTATGAATACCTATATAACAAAAATGTATCGCATGTCAACGGTTATAACTTTGGATAAAAATATTTTTACAGACCGCAGAACCTATATTTTTCAATTCAGTAGGATACAGGGATAAAAATGTATAAAAAAAATTTGAGTTTTTCAAGTTTTAAAATAGTCTGTCTAATATTCACTTTCAGAACACCGTGGGCCGTCATCGCAATGACGTGCTATACGTATAGCATAGTATAGTCATGACTATTAACTAGTATTATAAGTATTAACTATTAAGAAATAAATAATAATCAAGATAATAATGAATTATGAATTATAATAAATTTATCTTGACTTATTATGTGAAATTTTACTTTTTACTTTTTAGATATTTGCCAAGTTTTATTAATATGGGTAGAATACAGACTAACCCAGTGGCATATTATTCAAAATATAAAATTATTAAAAAATCCAAGTGTTTGGTTGAAAATTGTAAAACTACATTAAATGGACTACACTCTGGTAATATGGAGACTCATTTAAGGACTAATCATAAAAAAAAATACGAAGAGTTACAGGGAAAAAAAAGTAAAGAGATAAAGATAAACGAATGTCATCAGAAATGAATTGTATAGATCAAAGAAAAAGAAAAGTGTGCTACATCTGTGTTAATAAACTTGATTTAAATTTAAACTTTGTGTATAAAAATAAAAATAAAATGTATATATTATATTATAATAATTCAGGTGATCGTACAGACAGATTTAAATAGAGTGTTTACTATATAACTAAGGAATCATTATTAGTTAAACTTAATTTTAATACTTAATGAAACGCATGTATAGAACTAACCACAATAAATGGTAGATCATTTTCAACAATTGTCTAACCGAAAATAAACTTATTAGTTTGAAAATTGATGGTGTAACTAGAAAAGAACGATCAATTCTAGAAATTAATGTTCAACTTATGGTAGATGATAAACTTGTGGTGAAAACTCTAGCGATGGTTGAATTGTTTGAAAAACATACTGCTGAAAATCTTAAAAATTCTGATAGCTATACATTTATAATTATTATTATAATAATACATATATACTTTATAATATTGAATTTAAAATTTAAAACCTTGTTTATTTAATTTAAAATTAGTCAAATTAATAAACTAGGTAATTATGTTCTAAATACTTAAATAATAATTTTTTTTTTTAATGTTTTTTCAGATTTTTAAAGTCATTAGTAAATTTAATATAAAAAAACAACAAATACTTTCTATTACTTCAGACAATGCTAAGAATATGGTGAACATGGTTGATTTAATATCTTCTTCAGATATTATAGATTAAGATGACTTTGGCTTAAATGAAAATGATTTGTTAGTTCAAGATGGATCTGAAAATGAATCATTTGAATTGCTTTTAGAGACAGCTATTCAACCATCAATCTTAACTAGAATGATACACTGTTAAGCTCATACTCTGCAACTATGTGTTTTAGATGGTATTTTGGAAAGCCATTGGACAGCCATTCAAAATGTAATTTGGAAAGCTAGAAAAGTAATATATTTCACATTTATTAACTTAGATAATATTAAAAAACTCATTATATTATTTTAAATGTTAATACTGTAATATATTCTAATTCTAAAACTGTTAACTTTGTAAGGTATATCTATTTGGCTATTTGTTATAAAATGTTTAATTACTAGTTATATAATTCTATTATACTATTATAGGTTATAAAATATCCGTACACCAAAAATGGCAACATAAGTTAAAGTTCTTAAATTAAAAAAGGCTATTCTTGATATAGAACCTAGATGGGATACTACCTACCTAATATTAGAACGTTTGTCGGAATTAATGCCATTTTGTATAGACCATGCTAATACAAATACATTGTTAAAACTAAGTGTAAATGAATGGTTAGGTTGGATATATTATGGTAACCAATAACATACAACAAAAATTAAAATATTTACAGTCATATAATATATTATATTAAGGGGATAAAGAGGGGGCAGGTACTGAAAAATATGCTGGGCATCAAGGTTTATAAATGTTCACCACGCCACTGGCTACAGTTATACTTATATCTCATATTATATTATGATTTATTTTTTTCATACTTAGTAATAATTTCTTATATTTTAGTATGTACAAATAACTGCTGCAAGTATAATATAATATGAATACGACAAATATTAAAAGTATGACAGTGTAATTTATAATGATTTTAAATAGGTACCTACTATTCTTTTTTATTATAAAATTTAAAAATAAAGTTTTCTTAAATTAGTCATTGACAAAATAATTTTATTCACAAACACAACTCTACAGTGTATATGTATAGTATTTTTTTGCTTAAATAAAGTAACTAATTACTTTCTGATGGGTAGTGGGAGGAAAACGTAGGAAAAATAAGTACACACATTTAAGGAAATAGGTACCTATCAGAATATATCTAATTTAAAAGTCTTCTTAAATTATGTCCATTGTTGATAGTTGAAGAATTTTAATAACAGCCACTGAAGCTTTTTGGTAATTGCATACTCTATTTCAAAGAAGTTTGTCTTTCCTCGTTGTAAATGGGAACAGGCTTGACGACCTGTAAACCAATAAATTACGTATTTAATTCAATTTCATAAATAATATTACTATGATCATCAATTTTTATCAATTCTTACTATAAGCATAAGCTAAATATACAATTGAACATTTAATACATATTTAACTACAACATAATTTGCAAATTGTTGAAGAATTTTGTCGAAATGTGATCTGTAAATGCTTATGAAAAATGGTGGCCACGTATATATTATATTTGTGAACAGATATTATAGAAATTATAATAGGATGCCCGTATTACATTTTCAAACTCTTTGACATAGCAAAGAACTTTTTATTGACAAAAATTTTAAAAACAAAACTAATTGAAAAAATTGAAATGTATTATCCCCGTAACTAGCTGAAAAAGAGTAAAATCGTTTTAAAAATTGTATGGTGTATAGAAAATGCTAATAGGAACATTCGGCAAACAAATTATGTATCTAATACCTAGGTATTTTTTACCAATAAATGAAAATCAATATTTGTCCAAAATATAATCATTTTTCCTCAATCATCTTTTGTTTTTCACAATGTATTTTAAAACAACTGGGAACATCCAATCTTTACCTGTTTCCAACTAGATGCACTTTCCCTTCAGAAAAGATACCAATGTCCAAACTAGTTATGTGTTTCTTTGCAATTTAAATATGTTGAGGCCCTCTGCGTTATTAAAATTGGATTCTTGCTCACCAAAATTGTATTACCTAAAAATTAAAACTTTATTAAAAATATGTCAGTGCACCATTTGTCTTCTTTAATTGCATAACGAGCAACATGCAAATGTGTGTACAGTAGATCCAGTTTTGTACCGTTAGTCTTATAATATTAGAGTGATATGACATAATGTTATAATCAAACTTAAAAGGCTAGAATATTTTTTAAAGAACCTTATGGGGGCAAGTACTTGTTATATTTGTATTTCATCTTTAAAACAAGTCATGGATATTTTAAGATTGTAACATATAATTATTTATTTTGACTAAATGGGCTGAATATAATATGTCCACGCACACAATTAGATATTATACAATGTGTCCCGTGAACAGGTTGGTATGTTAACTAATAACACAGTAAAATAGATCTGGAATAAAAACCTATCAACAATATTCTCACCTTTCAGTTTCATAATTCACTCCAATAAGGTATGGCTTCATCTGCAGAGTCGGTAGAATTATCTTCAAAAAAGTCAACGTCAGAAAAATTATCAATACATTGGCTCCACTACGTAGCTCCTTGTATGTGGTACATCATATATTTTACTTTAGATAACCATAATAAGTATAATCCATTGTATGAGCTAAAAACGATAAACTATTAAGTAACTTTTGGTTTTGGCAAACATTTAAAATTGGATACTTGAGTGATATACTTACATAAGTGTGTGTGAATTATACATTATTGGGTATCTAATGCTTTTCTGCGTGAATTAAAATCAACTGTATGGACTCCAAATCCTTTATTCGTCTGTTCATTTTCTTCTAACTCATCGTTGGAGAATCAAAATTTTTTGAAAATGCAAATTGTAAAAAATATATAATTACTTAATTTACGAATTATGTTAAACAATTTTACCTTTTAGATGCGATTTACTAGTCGTGCTCAGAGTAGTACCAATGAATACCGTAGTATTACCGTTAGTAGTACCGTGAATCACTAACATTTATTTTACTTCTCTATCCCAGACAGGTGGTTTGGATTATGTTTTGAGACAGCCTCTGACCATGTTTACTAATTTACCGAGCATTGTTTACAACCACTAATTATTGTGAAATGATTACCGCAGAATTCTATGCCAGGTAGAAATTGGGATAATCATTTAATTCAAAGATTTTTAGCCATTATTTGCTTCTATTTCATTGATTTTTTGGAAATCTATGTTTGTGAACAAATTAGCAAATTAGACTGACTCCATATTATTAAGAAATATAATCATTACAACCAGAAAATAATACTTACAAATGAAAATGTACGTAATGTGGCGAGACGATACTTTGGATGTTTTACTGAAAAGAATACACTTATCCATGGTGGTTTTATATTAAAATGTATGAATAGAAATCTGTACGACTGTTCTGTGGTCTGCATTTTTTGTTCGAATTTCAAATAATCGCGATTCGCGAGTGATTCAAATTTAAAGTCGGCATACGAAAAAATAATAAATATTACGTTGTTATTTATTTGATAACAATTATTACTATTTCGTTGTACATAGTGATAAGACAGAATCGCGGGCATTAAATTTTCGAAATTTCGTGAACGATGCAGCTCCACGGTTTAAGACGTAACACGGGCATTTTATTGTCTCCGTCTTATATAGCAAATTTACGATCAGCAGATCACATTTAGCATCATTAGTTTAAAAATTAGAGTGAATCGATCTATATTGATACAATGATACCTACTATTGGCAAATTTACGTTTTGCTTAATAAATTTAATTATTTGTGTCTGTGTACACGATACGTATTCGAAACAATGCTCCGTTTTT
>NC_042493.1:114078801-114099543 GCF_005508785.2 Acyrthosiphon pisum
TGATTTATTTTTTTCATACTTAGTAATAATTTCTTATATTTTAGTATGTACAAATAACTGCTGCAAGTATAATATAATATGAATACGACAAATATTAAAAGTATGACAGTGTAATTTATAATGATTTTAAATAGGTACCTACTATTCTTTTTTATTATAAAATTTAAAAATAAAGTTTTCTTAAATTAGTCATTGACAAAATAATTTTATTCACAAACACAACTCTACAGTGTATATGTATAGTATTTTTTTGCTTAAATAAAGTAACTAATTACTTTCTGATGGGTAGTGGGAGGAAAACGTAGGAAAAATAAGTACACACATTTAAGGAAATAGGTACCTATCAGAATATATCTAATTTAAAAGTCTTCTTAAATTATGTCCATTGTTGATAGTTGAAGAATTTTAATAACAGCCACTGAAGCTTTTTGGTAATTGCATACTCTATTTCAAAGAAGTTTGTCTTTCCTCGTTGTAAATGGGAACAGGCTTGACGACCTGTAAACCAATAAATTACGTATTTAATTCAATTTCATAAATAATATTACTATGATCATCAATTTTTATCAATTCTTACTATAAGCATAAGCTAAATATACAATTGAACATTTATTACATATTTAACTACAAGTACAGTACTGTATTTTGTGTTTGTTTATGAATATTTCCACTGTGTTTTTGTAATAATACAGCCAACTGCCGAACGCTCAGTAAATTTGGACTGATTCGTATTATTGACATAAAATATTTTAATCACATAATATTATGTTCTATGGTGCTATACCTATACCAAGTTCAACTAGTAGGTACCTAATAGATTGATTTTAATGTTTATACATTTTTTTTTTATATAACTGTAGCCCGTGGCCCACTGGCCACTGTTCTGTAGAACAGTAGCACAGTGTCCCAGTCCGTCACTGGGCATGCCAAAATAATAATATTTTGTCATGTATGGGCCATGGAGGTAGAATTGATTAAACTAATTTTAATCACGACTTTAGATAGAATCTAAGAAAATGATCAATTATTGTAAGTAAAAAATTATAAAATGTTTGACGTAAAAAAGATTTTTATGAATGTATAAACATAGTTATCTTTTACAGACATTTCAAATTTGAACAAAATTACGCATTTTATATCAATAAATAACGGTTTCAGTAAATTTGTTGTAATTTAAAAATATTATTCATAGGTACCTATATGAAACTTTTAAACCATATTATTATATTATATACACACAATGAAGTTTTAAATTTTTTTTACAATTAAACCTTTTGTAGTAAATGCTACAGGGGTGTCTTCTGAGACATGGTTAGGGGGGGGGGGGGCAAGTCATAATTTTTAGAATATTTCGATGATTTTTTTTTCGTAATTTTGTTTTAACAGTATAAAATTCTTTAGGAATACAAATTGAGGGGGGGGAGGCCCCTGAAATACCTACTAAAAATAATTACTTTAATAGTTTGTTATCACAATAATAATATCATAAAATTCACCTATTAGTAATATTATAAGCAAACATACCGTAGATATTAGCTCAGAATCGTTTTTTGTATACCTGCAAAGATTTTATACTATCATTGAATTCAAATTTATTACCATCCATTACTGTGGTCTGTGACCCACTTGTAACCTACAGTACAGCAGAGGGATGCCCACTTACCAGTTTTTTTTTGTTGGTCTCTGTAGCCCGGTGTAGGTACACAAATAATAAGTACCTAGTCGAAATAATGCTTCGATTTTTCACTTCAGTATATTTTCTTGTGGGAAATTGAATCCGATTGATGCTTTCAGCAGGTCCAAATTTAAAAAAGGCGATTAAGTGGATGTCACTCTGCTGTATAGTAGGTTACAAGTGGGTCACTGTATAATGGATAGTATTAAATTTGAATTCAATGATAAAATATCACTGTATAAGAAAAACGATTCTGAGCGGAGACGGTTTGTCAGTCTAGGTATTAGACATACCTATTATAGGTATACTTATCTATAGTATTAAAAAAAAATTAATATAATTTCATCATATTGTAGTGATCCTTCACTAACGCTTACAATTTCAAATTTGACGACGTTGATGTTGAAATAGGTTTTTCAAAGGAGAGGTTACAGAGTGACAAGTGACACAGTTAATAAATATAAGTAATTTATTATGATATAAAGTAAAATGGCTTAAGTTATACATTTAAATTTGAGGACAGAGCGAAAAGCATCTGCCCGAGAAATTAGTAGTTGTTAACACTAGTTAAAAGTATTGGAAATAGACTTAAGCTGGCGGTGATGTGGAGGGCAAGCTCCACGACCAACTAAGTCTTACAAGTGTATGAGTTGCACTAATTATAAATGTGTTATGGATCTAATCCTATATTTATATAAAATCTATATGGATAAAAACATACACGGTAAAGTCTAGGAGGTGGCTATAAAGAATACCGACACAGATATAATTGTAATTGCCAAAAATGACCATGTGCGGTACTTGGCCATTTATTATTATTAAGATTTATAGATTTGTTTTCGCGCTGTTTTTGCGAACGGTTTTTTATCGAACACAGATATAAATCTCTCAGCCTCGTGGTCGGGGCGTTGCCGTTGTACCTACATTGTTTTACAAAAAAATTGATATAATTTATATTTTATTGTCTTGCTGTTGCTAAATTATTATAATAATATACTTATGACATTTTAAAATATAGTGAATAATATATTAAACTATTAAAGTGACTCCGCTGGTTTACTACAACATGTTCGTCACTGACTTTTTACCAGTCGACAAATAGTCGAATATTTTTCGTTCGACTAAAGTCATAAGTATATTATACAAGACACACAATATTCAAGAATACCAAATATTTATTTTCATGCTATAACATTTTTATCCTGTGAAACCCAAAAACGCAAATCGACCTTTTTTTTCGATAACTCAAAAGCGCAAAACGAATTTGCGCTTTTGTACCTTGGTAGTGGTATGAAAGCGCAAAAAAAATTGTATTACCTGATACATTATTTTATTTTTAATTGAAATTCGAGTGAAATGTTTTAAATCGTATACCAGATATCCTCCTATATCAGTAGGTTGGTGTCTGTGTATGATCGTGTCACGTGTGTCCGGTTTTCGCTAAAATTAAAATTATAAGTCTTCAAAAATGTATTGTTAAAATGTAATTTACATTAACTTACACAAAAGGGCTCAGCCACCTTTGGACGAGCCAAGGACTACCAATGGTCCAGAATCATATCACAGGCATTTGAAGGTTCAACCTTATAACTTCCCACCCATCTATTTATAGTTTTATTGAAGTATTTTTCCAGCGTTATATTTTCCAATTTTTGGTATATTTATGTTAGTTTGTAAGGTATTTTATTAGGTACCTACATTCCCGTAGATATACAATTTTCCTGTGTACCTAATAATTTCCTGATTATTACCTTAGTACGTAATACTTTCCCGATTTTTTTTCATTCCCGTTAAATGCTTCTCCGATTTATTAATATCTGCGTAATAATAATTGTTCGTGTGTAATTTTTCTCGTGTAAATTTGTAATGTTTTAGATCGTAGAATCGTACGGCGTACGTGGAGGTTGAACGAACAGAATTCCTACTGTTGGCCGTTGGGGGCCATTTGGTAACTTGTAGCTATGTACCGATGGAACGAACAAAATTGTTCGTTGCTGATTTATAATCCGAGACCGTGATTACAGGGGTACCTCTTATCACTAGTTGTTGGTCTTTATATTTTGTTTTCGTAGTTTTCGTGAGTCGTGACAGAACAATATATTTTTTTTTACCTTTTGTCTGGCTAAAATAATAAATAGGGGCATTTAAAAATGTATAGTGTCCGGTAATAGATCTAATAACACCAATGTCAATCGGGAAGGAGTTATTTATCATGGGTGAGTAACGAGTATCAATTGGTTCTAGAAATTTAATCGCACAAACAAAAAACTCACATGGATTTTTGAATCATAGGTATTATTGACATGGTTCACTATCCAGTTGCGGGATACTGTGAAATAATTTTGAACCGGTTTAGCCGAATAATTTCTACTTTATGTTTATTTTCCTAACCTAATATTAGCAATTTATTTACTCATTGATATTTGTTTTAATATAGAATTCCCAAGAATGAATATGTGAGAAGAAAATGGCTTAAAGTTTTTGGTGTTGATCGTCGTCATAATTGGCAATGTATATGTAGGGATCATTTTTTAGAAGAAAACTATAAGCCGGGAAAAAGCAATTTTTATTTTCAATCTTATGATTGAAATGGTTTTCATTCTAAGTAATACTTCTCGATCTCTTTAATTTAATTTTTCATTTTCAATAGTATTTTTATTTTAATATAGGTAGTTATGCTGCTCAAAGTGGAAATAATGTAATTTTACCAAAGGAACAAAATATAATGTGAGTTGATGAAAGTTGTATTTGACTAGATTTTGTTTTTACAATTATTTAAAAATCTATAAAATTGGCTTATTATGATGAAAGCGATTACATAGAATCTGAATTTTACAGAGAGGAACATATTGAAAATGCTGTTGTATATAATTTTAAAACACCTGGACGGACTACTAGACTTACTAGAAACACTGAGGATATGAGTAATAAAAATATACCGGTCAGTAAATAAGTATTAATATTCTTAATAAACATGGTCAATACAGTCTGATATCTATCTTTTTTATGATTTTCCACGTTTTCCTTATTGAATATGTAGGGCCTTAGTTTTCAACGTCCTGGTTTCTTTTCTTCATTAATTTAGTGCTTCTAATTAGACATCAGTAATATTCTTGTCCACTTATATTTATAAAATAGTTAGCAGTTACTAGTTTGACCAACAATATGTGTGCTCTTTTTGGAAAACTCTTGCGATATATTTTTTAGCCACTACTACTTAGGAAATATCTACTGTAATTAATCGGGGATCAGTATGATTATAAAATATAAAACCAAAATAGTCATCTAATAACGCCCAAACAAAGCTATGTGTATATTTACTATAAGGAATTAATCATCTTGTAGGCTGTTCTTTGTATCATAATATACAAATAAATATGTACACACAACTTATTTTGCATCATACAGCATGTACAGCTAACGAGGTACTGAGAATCATTGATTGTAAATATCAATAATTATTCTAATACCCACCCTCTAGTTCCTAGAAAAAATAGTCTTTAGACTATCCTCAATATATAGACTCTATACAAACTAGACTATTGAATGTCATATCACTAAAATATGTATTTAGCTCATATTATATTTTAATTTGTACTATATAATTGACAACCTACCTGTTTCTAATTTTAATATATTATTTTTAATATGAATTATGTCTTTAAATTTTAAAGGACCATACTTCAGGATCTGGATTACGATGTTCCGTTAAAAACTGCTTTAAGAGCCATTCAAAGAATTTTAGTCTCTTTGGCTATCCTAAGGATTTCACGCTCAGAAAAAAGTGGACAGAAAAATGTGGGATAAAAAAAGATCCTGCTAAAATATTAAAACCTGGTACAAGAGTTTGTAGTACACATTTTGTACTAGAATGTTTCAAGAATACTGCATTAAAAAACAGATTAAAACCAGGCGCTGTTCCATCATTATTTTTTGATAGTGGTAAGAAAAAAATTGTGAATTATACTTATGGCATATTTAAAAAAAAAAAAATATTGTATTTTATAAAATAATTATTAGTTAATGAATGTTATATTATATTATATTTGTGTTAATATTATTACTTTTTAATATTAAGTAAGCGTTACAAAATTATAGCTCTAAAACATTTAAATGTTTCACATTAAATATTTTAATTATATTAATTATAAACATTTAAACAGCATACCTTAATATTGACAATTATTTATCTGTATCGGTTTCATATTATTCTATGCAAATAATTTAATACATTTTAAAACTAAATGTATCAACTTATTCTATGCAAATAATTCAATACATTTTAAAACTAAATGTATCAACCTGTTTATTGTTGTTATGTAGGTAATAATTTTCTTAGTTTTTTAGGAAAGTATGTATATATTTTCGTTGTTTTATTTTTTTTTTGTTAATGAAGTTTATTAATTAATTTATATTATTTGCTACAGTTCTGTAACAGTTTACAGATTATTGTATTTTGAACTGTCTATATTTAAGACTTTACACCAATGATAGGCTACAGTAAATGGATTAAAAAATTATATTTTATGACTAATGAGTTGTTTGCTGTTAGTATGAACTTTATCAACCAAACTATTATTAAAGGTCGTAATATACCATGGAAAAAAATAATAACTTAACTCTGTTTTAAAAGAAGTATCTACTTTTTAAAATGAGTATGTGGATCACATTCTTCTATTTCCCTAAATTATAATAAATAATTGTATTGAACCTTTGCCATAATGAACCTACATGCCTATAGTACTTACATACTATTTTTACTTCAAATGATTATTAAATATATTTAAACTATACACATTTCAATTAATAATTTGAAAAATACTAATTTTTTTTATATCAATTAGCTTTTAAAGGTCTTAATATAATATTAAGCCTATCTAACATACCAACTAAAATATATTCGTTTACAAAATTATTTTATCAAGAAAAGTAACAGAAATGTTTGTATTATTTTAGTATAATTCTACAAGTGTCAATAAAATTTACAAATTATCTAGTTGTTAAAAGTATATATAATTTTCAACTTTTGTAGCTAAGAATAGAAAATTTAAAACAAAAATTCTTATAAATAATTCATACTATACATCTATTTTTTACTGACATTACCTACATATAAGTTCAAATTAGGACAAAATTAGGTATATATTAATACCAAGAATAACTATTATAGTTATTTTGTTTTAATTGAAAAATATTATTTGTGAGCTAATGAAAATATTAGAGTATATTTTTATATTTTATAAATTGTAAATTTTGTAATTTTTTACAAAGTTATGTCATCCAGAAAAGTAACAGAATTGTTAGTATTATTATAGTAGGTATAATTCGATAAATTTTATTTGTTTGCAAAATGTATTTGGGGGCCCTAAATTAATGTTATTATCTTCACCTTTGTAATAATAATACAACAATTTATTAGCACTTTTTAGATTCTTAGCAGAGCTATGAATGTACTAAATTTAAAGATATGATGAATTGATAGCACATAGGGTGGACATCAAAGTTAGACTATTTTAAATTCACATTTGTTTCTAATCCCCCCATTTTATGGTACTTAATTATCATTATTTAATTATTAGAAATAACTTTATAAAAAGATATCAGTATTTGGAAAGAACGTCGTTCATGAACACACGTTCACGCATTCACATTCATATAATATTATAGTGAACGTCACTCATCGTTTTTTTTTTCAACTTGAACGACAATTATATTTTTAATGAACTTGATCGATTTTTAAAATGTTCAATTTATTTACCATTCAACAATTAATATATTAATTAATTATAATATAATAATATTTTCCATTATAATTACACTCTATTACTGTAATAGTGTATAAGATTAGACCTTAGACAATATGTCAATATAATTCTTAAGCAATTCAGGCACCGCCATCAATGCCATCTTAGACTATGGTTTATGAGTGATGGGCCACTTGAAAACAATTTCCTGGGCGGCTCTGGAAGGAGCCAGTCCACTCCTGCATTTTAGTGAAAAAAAAAGAAAGATGGACTTTATATTATCAATCATACATTTAATTTAATTTCATTTCATTGTTTACTTTATTATCTTTGAATTACCATTTACCATTTACCTCGTTTAACTTACAATAAGAAATTAATATAATATTATGAATTATTACCAATATTAGGTGGGTGGTCTTGGTTGAGTATGTGCTGACCCCAATGTTTAATTTTAATGTTTAATAAAGTAATGAAGTATCTAATAATTGAAATTTGATAAATGATAATCGTAGCTGAAACTGTTGAATGCGTATTTATAATTTCTATGATGAAAAGAGGTGGGTGGGTGTCTATATATTGTCTTGCACCACTAAGTATAACACATTCAAACAGCCTCTGCCACAAACCACAAGCCACGATCATAGGCGAAAATTGGGGGAGAATTTTGTTTGGACACCTTAAATTGTATCATTTGTATTAGACAATTTTTTTTTGTTTTAATTAATCTTGCCCCTCAGAAATGTCAATGAATTTTCGCCTATGGCCACAGCTCACATAGTACCTATAGCGAGATGTTTATTCCGCCGTCAAAAGCCGCTCCAAAAGCAGTAACTGCAAATACGCAGTTTTTCAGAAAACAGTATAACCGTTACCATAAAGGTCTAAATTTGTCAGTAGAATAAAAACGATAATATTTTAAACATTAAAAACATTGTAGGTACCTATGTTATAATTGTTTCAGGTACTAATACTTACAACTTTTGGATCTCAATTTATATTAATTTTAGGCTCAAATTTATAAGTAAAAAATTGAACATTAATTGATAGGTACAACTTTAAAAGTTTAAAGGAATTCAAAATTATTTTATAATATAATTTAGAATTCGATAATGTTTGAACAAATATTAATATTTTTTTAAATTAATATAGTTTCATTAGTTTGTTAGTTTTTAATTTTTGTTATATTCTTTCTGACATAGGTACATAATACGTATATGACACAATTGTTTACCTGACATTATAAACTCAACTCAACTCTTCCAATCTAAGCTATAGCTGGCTTACAGGGAGTGTTGCATATTGTTTGTGTTTTATTTTTACCATGTATATATCCATCAAGCTATGCAAAAAAATAAATATGTGTACGTGGACGGAGGAGACTATTAAACACAAATCAGGGCTTGTAAACAGAAACAGAACATTTTTTTATTGACAGTAACTAAAAAAAGTAATCAAAATCAAAATTGTCTTATGCATTTTATTTATTAATATAGCTAAAAAAAAGTCGAAATATTTCGAAAATTGAATATTATGATTAGAAAATGGTAATATAAACATTTGGTGATTATTTAAAGTATTTTCGGTAGTTAGTCTTTTATATAATATAGTATAATATAGCATAAATATATATGTAGATTGTAGATACTTGACATTTTCACCAAATACCTATTTATATTGGCTTTCTCTATGTTATATGGTACAATTTTAAAAAAATATTTTGATTCTATTTAACCTTTTCATAGAAACATTTAATTTTCAATTTTTTTGTAGCTTAAAAATGTAATATAAAATTCTTCATAAGTCGTTATAATAACAATTAAAAAATATTGAA
Organism: Acyrthosiphon pisum; assembly: GCF_005508785.2. Classification (NCBI taxonomy): domain Eukaryota; kingdom Metazoa; phylum Arthropoda; class Insecta; order Hemiptera; family Aphididae; genus Acyrthosiphon; species Acyrthosiphon pisum. Next base: position 114,088,055 of record NC_042493.1, read on the forward strand.
GCTATATTGGAGTTCAAATTTCAACAAAATTCATAAAATCATGAACATTTGCAAATTATTTGTACGTAAAATCTACAGACTTCATATAAATTCAGACTTAGGGGGGTGCAAGGGGCAAAGCCCCTCACACGTCTGCTTGATATTTTTTAGGGGTACGCGGTGCCTTAAATTTTTTTACCTAGTCTGCCCGAATATTTTTAGACAAGCTCGGCGCCACTGCAATGAACCTCTTGTAATCTACTGTACAGTAGAGCGACATCCACTTACCTGCTTTTTAAATATTAATATCTTACTTATTCATAACTCACATACTCATTGACATTGGTCAATTCACTCTAATATCAAAATTGACCACACACTATTGAAACTAGCAAACGAAAATTTGGTATGCCGTACGTGTGTAAGACGGAGACAACACATCTGGTGCGACGTCCTCTTAATACGTTTGATTAAAAAATAACTCATGCCAGTAGGTAATTGCTCTGATACGGAATATAATATAATCAATTCTTAGATTGTTTGGATAGTCGTCGTCAAGCCTCTTTATTATTTGTACGATTCGAATAAATTGAAAATTATTTAATTTAATATAATAAAAAAAATTGAAATAATGAACTGTCGCCGCTGTCAAAACATATGTATTCGTGTATATTATATTGTATGATTATGCGCCGTGGGTGTTGCAGGTCTCGGCCCTAGAGGACCTAGTCCAAGACGCGAGACATGCAGTTTTGTATCTCTGTAGTAATATCATTACATGTATTTGAAAACTACGAGAAATTTTCAGTTTGTAAAAACCGAAACCGAAACGTTTTCTCGTCGAATTCCTATATTATGCCCACGCCATATTATGATACAAAATAGTCCAAGTATACGAGATTTTCAACTAAACTCGTACCGACGTTTTTAGATTTCCACTTCACGCCAAGTATGCCTCATTTTAATATTATTATACCATGCTAGTTCATTCTGCCCATCCGGTCTGAAAATGTCAAGTCCGTATGTACTCGCATTAAACGTTGTTCTTTTAAATCTTTTACGGTTATATGTTAAGCGCACCTTTGAAATGATATTTCAATTAAGAGAATAGTACCTTACGTTTGTATCGCGTGTCGCGTTCGGATGTGTAACGTTTTGGTAATGTCAATTTGTACGTTTCGGATTTGATTATGGGCAAAATTAATTACAACAAAGTAGCTTAGTCCATTATTTTAGACTCGTGAATTATGTAGGTCGTATATTTATAAACGAGTACATAACTGCGTACATATTATATGTTAGCCGCGTGCTATTTTCTCCTTTTCCGTTTAATCGTATACCTAAATAATAAATATGATAAAAAACAACAAAAAATTCCAACTCTTCAAAATCCTTAAGTACTTGTATTGTTCTATATAATTTAAAATATATCAAACGATCGGAAGCGTATATTGATGATATAATAATAAAGAATAATAATATGTTAGTTTTTGTCTGTATATGGATCATGATATCATATGATACGTCGTGAATGGGCCGCGTTATTTAAAAACGAAATTAATAATCTCGTTTCGGATTTTAATGTGTTAAGAACATATAGATACTAGATAGGCATTAGATAAAATACCTATGTATTATACGCATTACACCGAGACACGACCGGACAAGACGTGTAAAGTAAATAGGTATAATACCTACCTATATATAGTAATATTGTTCATATGATTTAAGAGCGATGGTTATGGCGGCGACGTTGTTCGTGAAACTATTTCATAATAAAAGTTTTTAAAGTATTATATTCTGCCGATTTGAGTCAAAATTTTCTTTTCCTTTTCCAATGCCCATCGGACATCGGTCATCACTCGAATATGCTGATCGAAAACCTAGGTTGCTACTATTCTTTTTACGCCAATCTGAGAATATATCTTATTGAGCCTTATAAAATTACTATCGAAAAATCTGTTTTACATTTATCGGTGTCGGAATCGTTTGGGACGGATTGTGGTATACGAAGATAAAATAATATATTGTGTGATGATGGCCTCGCGGGGGCTTCGAAACCGACCCTGTAGCAACAGTGCAGAGATCGACTACCATAATAATAGTATAGTTCCGTGTTCCGACAACTATTACATTACAAGGCATATTGTATTATATTCGTAAGTAATTTTTGAGACGAAGCCGCGGCGGGCGCTAATAATGTACCTATATAGGTATTACAATACCCCATACGAGCCGAATCCGACACTGACCTACCGGGGGGAGGTGTGCACGGCGCGTATGTATACACGCTACACAGTACAACACGCACACACGATGCGGCCAGTCTTGTAAAGAATATTTTTATTTTGTATTCGGAATACATATTCGAATAAATGAGAATTAATGTATTCAGAATATGTATTCGAATAGTAATTAAAAAATATATTCAGAATACATATTCGTATACTTTAAAAAGTATTCGAATACTATCAGAATACTTTTTTTCACAACTAGTTTTTGACAGTTTTTGAATGATTGGTATTTAACATTTATTAATTAATAATTAAACATATAACGTAATCATAAGTTATTTATACATTTTGACCACATACAATTTGGCCGATACGGGCCATACGGGATACAACACATTGGTGTTTATAAAAATAATCATATCATGGGCCAATATTATATTTCATTTAAAGAATAAAATTAATGGTCATGATTTATAATATGTCTTGTCACAAATTTAAAACTATTTTTCTGGATCGGAAAAAAGTGTTTTTTTAATGAATAAAAAAATACAAATAAAAGTATTCAGAATACGTATTCGAATACTTCTTAAAAAAAGTATTTAAAATAGCATTCAAATACAAAAAAAGTATTCAAATACTTTACAAGACTGGGTGCGGCGGATGGAAGTGAGAGAGACGTAGGAGCGTAGTTTTGCTCGTTTGCGTCTTGTCAACGCGTGTATATTGTTTATACAAAATAATATACAGCGCGTTTGTAGTTTATATTTTAATAATATAATATCTGTGATCCGTCTAGTCTTTTGCTTAACTTTACAACACGTAAGTTTATCTCCGCTTTGTTTCCCTATAACGCAATCTTTAATCGGCCTCTTAACGAACCCATCGCGAGATCACCACCACCGCCGCCGCACCGCACGACCCAACTCTCGTCGCCGCAGCTCATCCACTCCCGATGATAATAAACGCAATGGTTTTTCGCCCCGGCATTATCGACGTCGTCGTCAGGTTGATATATTATATCGTACGCTCGAATTCAACCCCACCCATAGCATTATTATTATTATTATTATTATTTTTTTATCAATCTGGACCGAGATTAATATAGATATCTGTTTGGAATAAAAATTCAGATAAATTGACCGGAATCTCTTTATACGCTATTACGTTCGGATAATATTACTCGCGATATCATAGATCCTAATAGTCTCCAGATTTCAGTGGTTCGGAATACAGATTGCAGATCGATAACAGACGTGAGTCGCGAGGACGTTCGCGCACTTCGAACGATATAGAATTTTATTAAATAGGTTATGTAAACGCGAAAAACACTAATTTTTTTAATTTCAATTTCAGTATAATATGATAATAAAATGGTGTATATAGATACTCTCTAATATTACAGTATACACACTGCAGCATATTATCGCGATTCGCGATTAATTGCAAGTCAAGTTGCGCTATGATATATCGGGTTATGATAACATTATTATATTTCGCGTAACGCCCCCGATATAGACAAAATAAATAAAATTGCGCAATCCGTATAAACAATTATTATACGACTGCCATTGTAATAAAAATAACAATAATAATAATAATAATAATAACAACTAGCTCATGGCATATTTTGTTTGTCGACGACGAGGCGGCGAGTACGAGTACATATAGGTATAGGTCAGACGTCCTATATATATATACGGGTGCCTGCTACTAAATTGAATAATATTATTATTTTATATAACAAATATTTTAAAATAATTATTTAATATATTAACGTTGCATTTTCCACCTTCTACCACCCACACAACCAACTCGTTTGTGAATCGAGTACGGAGATCGCCACACATTTCTGTACTGTTTTTTACGCGTATATTATAAGATATTAAACACTCGCGGACGTGATAACATAATATTATTGTACATATTATTACGCCGGGGATTGCGTTGGGTTGATGTAGGTGGAACATTTTCGGGAAGAGAATACCGGCCGATCAGATCGTTGGTCGTCGGCAGTGGAATGCGTCCCGAATGTTATTGTATTGTGTAACAAACCCCTCTTATAATACACTATATCAGCGATGGGCAACTCAATGGTACTAAAGAGCCAATTTTGAATGTGCAAAAATTTAGCGGGCCAGAGAACATAGAAAGCAAAAAAAAACCTAATGTTCATTATACCCCGAGGTATCCACCTTGCTATTCCCCTCTAAATAATATAATATTATTTACATTTAATAGTTCAATACTAGATAAGGATTTACATCTATGTTTTACGATAAACAGTTTATCGATTTTTATAATTTTATATATATATATAATAAAATAAAATACAGAAAAATATTAACGTTTTATATTTTTATAAGCTAAATTTACACGTAGCATGGGCCAGTGAAAAATGGTTCCCGGGCCGCCATCCCTGCACTATATTATAATATAATATTATATTGTGATGCGTGTGCGGTGGAGGGTGCGGGTCCTTGGCAAGGTCGCGAGGACGGTTTCCCCGCTCGCGCCTGTTGTAAATCACAATACACATTGCGTATTATAATATTAGTAATATTATAGCAGTATAATACATGGGTGTAAAACGGTTATTTAAAAAGACACGAGAAAATCGCATTCGAAATCATTGTTCACACAACTGTGCGCACGGAAAATAATGGAATCAGTACCCTTTTCTTTTACGACAGACACCCAGAGTGATACTAATATTATTATATTATGTACATCATAATATCATCACTGTATTCTGTAACCGCCGTAAAGTATTTTTACAAAGACTTTATAATATTGTTACGCAATTATAGATGTAAGAACATTAAATACAATATAAGATTATTATTCAACTCGATGGCAAGTGTCGTATATTGTCACTGAAATATTATTTATTAAAATATATATAAATTATTTAATGTACACACATAATATAGGTAGAAATTAATTTAGCAATTTAGATGTTAATATAGGTCAGGCCAATGAAGCAAGATGCGCTGGGGCAGCAATAATTTTCTCCTTTATAACTCCGCCGTACGCACATAGGCACGGGCAGTCCCGTTGTCGCTGAGTGTTACGGCGAGAACGTAGGTACGACGACTGCACGTGCGAAGCGACAGTAGGTAGTAGTACGGACCAAGTATTTTTTAAATAAGTGAATTATGTTTGTTTCGATATAATAAAAGTGTTTCCTACCTGAATACCCGACTTTATAATAATTTTAGTCATTCTTAAGTTCTTACCTTTTATAGGAGCAGCGCCGGGATATACGTACTTTGTGTCAATGAAGTTTTATTGAACTGAATAGTGCCAAGGTATCAAGCCTGGATTAAGGGGGGCAAAGGGGGCACGGTACCGGGGCCCATTGAACTTGGGGGCCCATCATTATCCCTAAAATATATTTTTTAACGCGTCCAATACAGTTTTCAAGAATAAAAAATTATTTAAGTAGGTATAGGTAGGTATAGGTATAGTTGGTAAATTAATTATTATTAATAATTATAAAATGAAATTGTATTCTCAATTTTATATCACGAAAAATTACTATAAATAATGAAGTATATTTGCCAACAATTTTGTTTGTTTTTTTTTTAGCATTTTAGATTACCTATCTAACTATTTAAGTATATGTAAAAAGGTAGTTGCAAGAAAAAATTATTTAGCTCTTGTAAATTAGGCATTTCAGTTAAAAGTATTGATGCATATGATACTAAACTTTAGAGGACCATAGTTAATAACCTAGCGAACCAAAATTGATCATTTGACTGTCAAAATGTTCAGAAAAAATGCTTTACCAGAATCCATCAAAAAATATAGTGGTAACCATTTGAAAAAAATAAAGTCGATTTTATTATTGGTACATCTACGTGTTTATAAATCTTATAAAAAAATTGCCTGTTAAAAAGAAACATGCACGTATTTTTTTGTTTTAATGAAATTCCATAATATCATCGATTCATATAATTGTTAAAAAAAATCGCGTACAATGACATAAGAATATAAGATACACTCTGTATATTTTTTGTATAGTAAAAAATTATACAATAATATAAAGTCGTTAATATTTAATGATACAATTTGTTTGAAGTTAAAGTTGAAAGTGGGCCCACTAAGTGTATGGTGTCCCGGGGCCCAATTGATCCTTAATCCGGGCTTGCAAGGTATATGTAATCTTTGAGTCATTTCAACTAGATAGGAACGAACTAAGAATTGACAAGCGCATGCCATCGTACCTCAAAGTTTACAGTGCCATTCTAATTAATTTTAGAGAGTGTCATTAACTAGAGAATACGAGGGTTGGTTTACCGCGTATTGTCCAGTACGGGTGACAGTGGCGTAAACTGGGGGTCGCACAGGGTCGCACTTGCGACCCCTGAAAATATCATAGGGTCGCAAGAATATCTTTTTGTGATTCCAAAATTTGCTACGTTAAATAAATAATAGTTAATATTTTGGTTAATTTGTGTAATATAAAAGTGATAAATATGTATTTAAACATACAAATACAAATATAAATTATACATATTATAAAAATCTAAACGGTAGCTGTTCTATAAATTTTATAAAATAAAAGAATTGTTGTATTTTATGTATTCATATATTCTTTAAAAAAATTATGCATATTTTATTGAAGGTAGTCGGTAAGTAATTATTACCCTATTAATTATAGTGCATATTAATAATATATACCTGCAATTACCAATAGATACAATATGACAATATGTGTTTAAGCCTTTAAGGTTAAAATAGTTTTGTTGAGTTTATGTACTTGTAATGTGAAATATAGAATAAAATAAAACATTTTAAGGGGGAGGGAGTTGTGGGGGCTAAGCCCCCCAAAAGTCTGTCCAAACTAGAAACTTATTGCAACCCTAACAATTCAGCCCAATTTACGCCACTGACGGGTGATACTACACAGCTTATTGTGGCAGGTTAGATTTTAGAATTTTATTATTTATAACAATATTCCGAGTGTAATAAGTAAGTACTAGATTTAATACAATAGCCAATAGGAGTGAGCATACTGGGTGACTCCTATACAACATACATATATGTTATAGGTATATTTCAAAGGTACGTTTTTCTGAAATCTTCAGTTTTTATAAAATTGATTCAATATAGTGGTATAGATACCTAATATGGATTCTACTTTTGTTGTCCCATATAAGTTATAAGCTATATTATAGAGTAATTCAATACGATACTATAATAAGTACCTAATAAGTAGCACTTTTTTCCGCAATCGATTAATTTTACTTTTAAACGTCAAAATATTATTAGAGTATTGACGTCGATCCTGCAGAAATACCAGATGGGGCCGCTACTATTATATAGTGTTACGAGTGTAACGACAACGCCAACGTACGTCACTTACGGAGCTGTTTTAGGATTTCGTCGGGTGTAACATTATACAAGTAAACGACGGTGTATACGCGATACGGTTTTCGGCTAACTCCATATTTTACGATCAAAAAAAAGAAAATTTCAAGTTGTGTCGTACATTTTCGGGAAATGTGAAAAAAAATCTTATAATATTATAATAACGAATAGCTTTATAAAGATTGGCCTCTCGGGTTAGAACGCAAATGAGGGGGCTCATACTATAATTTATAAATATTTAAGCCGATATAACGACGGTTATTGATCATCGTCGTTCAAGGTAATCACGACAGATTCGTGTGATTTATTCGATCGTCGATCAGATCGATGTATAATAATATATCGATCTGCAGACTACAGTGCTCGCGATGACCCAATCCACCGCGAATAATATAATAATAATAAAAAAAAAAACATTAATGGCGCTTGCCACCAATATGTACGATATTGTAATGCGTTGAAGACGATAATGTATTAAGGCACTGAGAGAGTCACTTATGATAAGGGTAAACAATTATTATTATGTTATATTTTTGCTACTTTATACAAATTTATATCATTTTAATTTCCACTACATATGTATACAGTTTTGTACAAAACTTATATGGTACCTAGTACCTGCATCCAAAAAGAAAATGCTAGTTTATTTTTTATTCTTTTCTAAAGGTAACGGTAGGTAATAATATAACTATGAGTAACCCTCCGACCACTAAAAATATTATACATTTTAACCGTTAAGTGACATCTCAAGCACATATTATATAAAATAATTGCGTATATTTGCGTATGTTATAATCCATATGAAATTAATTTGTAGTCGGAATGAGTACCTATATATCGGTAGGACGGTAGATTATAAAGAATCTGTTAAGTGACATCTCAAGCACATATTATATAAAATAATTGCGTATATTTGCGTATGTTATAATCCATATGAAATTAATTTGTAGTCAGAATGAGTACCTATATATCGGTAGGACGGTAGATTATAAAGAAGTTTGATATTCAAACAAGTATTTTAAATTAATTTTTTGCCATAACTATACATAATATAACATAAATATACTCATACACGAGTAGTTATAATTGAAACGACTGAAATTAGCTGTCGACGTTTGAAGCATTCCGCTATTTTGGCATAATTTATTGTAACCTGCCAACTGAAAGGCGACAGAAAATCAACAGCCATTGTGGGGTGGCAAGAGAGAAAATGTCTCATATTTTCTTCATATTACTATACATATTTTTAACAAGTCTATTGAAGCCGAATTTCTAACTGGAATATTATACGCTGAACATGATTTAGAATAAATACAAAGGAAAAATAATAATAAGCGTCATCGAGTTTGATCGGAGACTTATAATGTATGCTTAATATTGTTTACTGCCGCCTCTCAGACGAATGATCGGCATTTGTGGTCGAGACATTTTATCATCCACGTGCGGATTGAACACGTATTAATTATAGTATACTATTACGTAAAATGTGTTCAAGCATATAAATCTTTAAGAACTCGCATTATAATAATACAAACGGATTACCACACGTTTCTTAGAAAAACGAATCGATTATAATATTAATATATCTCATACCTATATATGGGGGACAATCGGTGGTCAAGTGATGGCTTATACAAGGCTTATACGGCCCGGTGCAGGATAATAATAAGCTTATACATTTATAAAATTATATTTATATTTATAAATAGGTAAGTACGTATATCATAATATTCAAATATCGGCATTATTTTCACCCGTGGATACTGCAGTATCGATTTCTCAATTTTTAATAATTTACGTGCACGGAACGAAAAAAATGTACTGATCATCTATTTATTTAATATTTGTATACAAAATATCTGACTATACATATAAGCTTAGAAAAGTAAGTCCGGATTGGGAAGCCAGCGGGTTCACCTATTCTGCAGTCTTCGGACAAAAATAATTTTAAGTGGCGATTTTTAAAAATTTAACTTTCCAACGGCTCCCTCATTTTGTTCCAAAAAGTTTCTGACCGGCCAACCTTCCATCGCTTCTCGAACTTGACGCTCACGCCAGTAGCGTAGCCAGGATTTCTGCAGCTCCCTCAGCTCCTCCTCTGGCTCACGCTACGGGAAAACTTGAAACCGAATTTATCGCCGGCGCCGGCCATAACATTCGGTGCTCGATAGCGTCTGACAAGCCACGCCGTTGCAGATGGTCCGCGGACGGTTGTCGCTCAAACGTTTCTACATTATTATCTCTCGCAAGCCCGCCGCGACTCCTATCGCTGCACGCGCAGCCGTAACGCCCACCGTCGCCGCCGCATCGAAGGTTCAAAATTCGTTCACGCCGAATCCGACGATAAATAAAAAAAAATATTACCCCCCACCACCAGATGCGGCCGCCTAGTTAACGACTAGTTTTAATCTTGAGTCCAAATCCATAGTAAATAGATTGTTATCTGGGTACCACACACCACTACTACTGCTACCACTATAATAATATCCCTATATCGCAGTTAACGCGCCAGTTAAATATATATATGTGTATACATATATGTGTATAGGCTATCAGAATCAGGGAAGTCTAAAACAGTAACAAACAATCCTAGGAGTGATATTTTTCAGATATTAACAATTTCAGTAACACTTATTATCTGGAAATATAATTTAAGGATACATTTTTCACAGGAAATATAAATCTCAGGAACTATTAAAATCAGGAAAATAAAAAAGGAAAATATTTTTCAGAACAAACTATTTAAAAGAACATTTATGTATAGGGCTATCAGAATCAGGGAAGTTTAAAACAGCAACAAACAAACTTAGGAATAATATTTTACAGATATTAACAATTTCAGTAACACTTATTATCTGGAAATTTAATTTATGTATACATTTTTCACAGGAATTATAAATCTCGGGAACTATTAAAATCAGGAAAGTAAAAATAGGGAAAATATTTTTCAGATATTAACAATTTCAGTAACACTTATTATCTGAAAATTTAATTTAAGGATACATTTTTCACAGGAAATATAAATCTCAGGAACTATTAAAATCAGGAATATAAAAAAGGAAAATATTTTTCAGAACAAACTATTTAATGGTACATTTACTTAACCTAACCTACACAAACATTTGCATACGTCATATTAATTGATACCGTCAAATGGTCATACTTGGGCAGTAGTACAGCTTGGACCAAAATCATGTTTTTATTTTTTGCGCCATAAAGCCGTGGTATCAAGTGATAGCGTTATCACGCTATTTTGAGTATTTTTTTCTAAATAAATGTATATGTATAATATATAAATGTATATTGTTTGTTATATGAACAGATATATATAATAATAATATTATATATATCTATGGTTATATGTACATCAAAAAATGATGATATAAAATCATGGAAATAAATACCTTCCGCAAAATATAATAAATAGATTAACCTGTAGGTATCTGGTATATCAATTCATAAAAAAAAAACCTTAAATCAGTAAATCACGTACTATTTTGAATGACAGAGTAAACTTATTAGACAATACTACAATAGATACCTATTATTTATTTATTTATTTTTTTTTTACATGATATCGAGGACCGGAGAAGGAACCAATTTTGCCAATACTTCTCCTCCGGCCACCATCGTTTATTGAAACAATCAAATTCGTATCCTATTTTTAGTAGTGGTAGCAGTGGCGCCGATCACCTAATTTATCTATGACATATGTCATAGTAGATTTTATACCTGGGAGGGGCCCACCAAGTGTTACTGGGGCCCGGTTGTGGTCCTGGGCCAGAATTTTACTTATATAGAATTTTAAATCATAAAGATAAATAAATTTGATATACCTACGAATAATTATTGAATACTGAATAGCAACTGTAAACACTATAGCCTATAGATACGTAGTTGGTG
>NC_042493.1:114100773-114101907 GCF_005508785.2 Acyrthosiphon pisum
CAAGTCCAGGCCCAGAAACCACTTCTACTACTGATATTATGAATGCTATTGCCTCGCTTTCTACTTCTCAATCATCGCAGTTTAAAGAACTTAATAGTAGTATTTCGGGCCTCTCATCCAAAGTAGCAGAACTTGTAGCTGAAAATGCTTCTCTCCGGGCTGATGTTTCAGTCCTTTGTTCAAGAGTTGATCATCTTGAATCACGACCGGTACTCTCTAACAATTCGTCTGCTGTAATCTTTCGTGAATCCACAGAACGTAGTAAAATTGAATTTAACGCTATCGCTTATGGAGTACCCGAGTCTGCTGCCAACACCGCTGCCCTAAGATTTAAGGATGATCTTCTTACACTTGGCAACCATCTTACAAAATTATCTGTACCAGTACCCACTGATTCTAAGCTTATTCGCCTAGGCAATGGTAATGCCAAGAAACCGAGACCATTAAAGATTATCTGCCAATCCAAGACCGACGCTTCACAGCTAATTTCTAACTTTAACTCTCAATTACGCAATGGAGGGTTACCTGAACCTGGGTTTCGTATTGTACGTGATAAAACAACGCTTGAACGGGAACTTTTACGTAAAGCTCATGCAGATCTACAACTCAAAATTGACGGTGGATCTTCTGATTTTACGATCTACTATGTGAATGGTTTACCCTCAGTTGTCAAAGCCGGTCCAAAAAACTTGAACTCCAGGGGAGGAAGCAATCGTCGCCCAAGTTCTTCTCAGCCTTCGCACTAGTTCCTGACATAAACTCTTGTTTGCATAATTTTTGTGTAAATAATATTAATTGTACCTATTGTTGTTACTCTCATTCTACCTTTAACTCATTTATATCTAATTTTAATAATATTAAAGCTAATTCAACTTCACCCTACCCAAAATCTAATAACTTTAATGCTTTGCCTACTTCTGATCACTGTTTAAATATTTATTACCAGAATGTACGTGGCCTTCGTAGTAAGCTATTTAATCTCCGCTCTAACCTTGTATTGTTATCCTATGATGTATATATTCTCACAGAAATCTGGCTTTCTGATGATATTTCTAATTCTGATTAGTTTTGAAGGATATTTAATTTTTAGATGTGATAGGATATACGCACAAGTAACTGTACTCGAGGAGGGGG
>NC_042493.1:114101957-114104264 GCF_005508785.2 Acyrthosiphon pisum
TGCAATACCTATTAATAAATTGATAGCACGGAATTTTGCGGATTTTTTGATGCCAAATATTTCAAAATCACTTGGGTAAAAATACGTTATTTTAATTTTTGAATCTTAAAAACGGTCTACTGAACAATTTTGATATTGCCACATAAGACTCTTTGATTCCAAGCCCGTGTATTGTCTAATTATGTAAATATTGTAATAAAAATACAAATTTATTTTAATTTTCAATTATTAGTATAAATTTAAATTTTGATATAATACCTTATATAAATATCTAGATAAAAATTATTTTATCTATCTATATCTAGATAAATTCAATTTCTACAGTATTTATCTATATTTAGATAATTTTAAATTCAGATACTTATCTATATCTAGATATTTTTTTTTTATCTAAGCACAACACTGCATGTTAGTACTTAGTAGGTTATATTATATGTACTGACAAAAAAAGCATCATTATAAATTCAATCCACATTTATCTTAACGTCGTTCAATTTTCTTAAAAATTACGAATTTTTCTCATATTTACGTTCTAATATTAATTGATAGTGTATATTAGTGTAAACAAGTTCAAACGAGATCATGTATCGTTCGCTAAACATTATGAATGTAAGCATGGCCGTAGATTAAGAATATTGTAATATATTATATTTCTACCTAATATATTAATAAATACATAAAATGATTTGGAACCAATAACGATCATACACCGGTATAGAAAATAAGAAACGCAATTTAAAATAATAAAATAAATTATTTACTTAACTTAAATCATTATAAACTCAGACCACCCAGAAGTAATGCCATTGCATCATACCGCAGCACATCAAAAGATAACACCCAAGAGCAATAATCACACACGGAAGCAGATAAATAGAACGCAATATCTAATGCACGGCCACCAAAAAATTAATGACTTCCGCATAGGGGAACATACAATACTATCAGACTAAGAAAATTATTAAGACCGTCAGAATTAAATCTATAAAAAAACAACGATTATGTTACTGGGCATCCGCTGAAACACCGAATGATGGAATTATCAGCCGTATACTCAATCACAAAGTAATAAAAACTAATTACACTATAGACACCATCTCATCGCCAATATCAAAGAAATGATACGAGCATACACCATATGATGCAATCGTCTACAACAAGAACATTAAGACAACACACACATCCGAATCTAAATATCTAGCCAGCACCCGGCATTTCATACTAAACGCAATAAAATTAATACACGGATGCCAACGGCAAAAATAAGTAAATTATTCAAATAACAAAATAATAAACTTATGAACCTACTCAAATATAACTACCCTACACGTCACACATCTCGTTACACCCAAACTCAATCGCTATTCAGACATGCTCATTCCAACCAATGAACCACGAATTAAACACGCACGAATAAGTCAAGTCGAAGACACATAATATAAAAATTAATATATTATTGAATAAGAAAATATGCACATGGACCAAGTGCAAAGAATCAAGAATGTCAAATTGCAAACTCAATGACTTATAATTGCTTCATTCGCTATAAGCATTGCATAGGTACAAGAACACGAACATACTTACATCGAGCACCATTCTAGCGAGCCCATATCGACCAACGAATCGTCAGAAGTAATCACTCATCAACTGGCACACCATCGAGAATAAAAGTTATGCAGCTATCAGAATAAAATACAGGCACAATCAAGCACAGTGATGTGTGCTTACCTCAACAATAACGTACGGCAATAGTCAACACGCAAGTTTCATTACAATCACGAAAAAATCGTACGAATGCTTGAACCACAGCGCCAGGCAGCAAGCGCACCGGATGCTGCGCAGCGATGACTTAAGGGAGGGCTATCAGAATCAGGGAAGTCTAAAACAGTAACAAACAATCCTAGGAGTGATATTTTTCAGATATTAACAATTTCAGTAACACTTATTATCTGGAAATATAATTTAAGGATACATTTTTCACAGGAAATATAAATCTCAGGAACTATTAAAATCAGGAAAATAAAAAAAGGAAAATATTTTTCAGAACAAACTATTTAAAAGAACATTTATGTATAGGGCTATCAGAATCAGGGAAGTTTAAAACAGCAACAAACAAACTTAGGAATAATATTTTACAGATATTAACAATTTCAGTAACACTTATTATCTGGAAATTTAATTTATGTATACATTTTTCACAGGAATTATAAATCTTGGGAACTATTAAAATCAGGAAAGTAAAAATAGGAGAAAATATTTTTCAGATATTAACAATTTCAGTAACACTTATTATCTGAAAATTTAATT
>NC_042493.1:114104314-114111806 GCF_005508785.2 Acyrthosiphon pisum
GAAAACGACACACACCGACCGACGGTAACAATTCGACCGCCGTTTCACATATAACGTTTTTGTGTTTCACTGTGTAATAACGAGAATTACTTCGTGTAGAAAAAAATAAAACATCAATCAACGTATTTACCTAGCTATATTGTGTTGTTGCGTCAATTATTACTTGGTTACCTACTTCACCATCCCACGCGGCACTTTCAAAGGTCCGCATCAACTGGCTCCCCGGCGGGGAATCGAACCGTCGGTCACCACCATCACCTCACCACACCACGCGGCTCAATACAAGTCCGCGTCAAGTAGATACTCGGTAAATGTCATATGATGTTAGCATGGTTGATATAATATTTAGTTTTGATATCAATAGTGAATAGTTACACAACTTCCCTACCCGTGTGTTTGATTAATAGAATTTAACATGCATTATATCAGACAATATAATATTATAATAAAAATCCATCTTTTTTAATTATTGCTTCTAACAATGTATCATAGAAATTAATATTATGTACTCTTTCTGTAGGTATGTAGTAATATTTAGTCACTGTTTTAATTAATTGAGTTCATGGGTGCTATTAAAAAAACATATAAACAGGTATATTATTAAGTAAAAACACATAAATAGTAAAGTATTTGATGGTACCTATGTATTATTCAGCCAACCTGGTCAGATGCTCAAATTAACATTTTACTGCTTTATAGCAATAATAATGTATTATAATATAGATAATAATGTACAAACATGGGATCAATGGATCATAATTTTAACAATATAATTCAATATAATAAAAACCATTGGGGGCATTCAGTTGATATTGTTAACGCTTATTAGTTATTACCAGATAGAATTTTTGTATGTGTATATTTTAAATTTTAATAAATTCCACAGTATTAATTATTATTACAGTAAAAAATTAATTGTTGTTATTTAATATATTATTGTACAATAGTACAATACTATTGTTTTGTTCTTTGTTAAAAATATGAAAAACCAATAGTTAGGTAGGTACATAGAAATTATAAATACATATAATTATAAAACCGTAGACAAAACTGTGTGTATTATCGATAACAAAACAAAGTTTTACTGCATTCAGTGAATCTCAGTGCACACTGCACAACTCGGACTCTCATGGACATATAACATTTAGTAAATAGTAGCTCAGTTAATCATATATTCATATATAGGTACCTCGTATAATAAATGTGTTATACTATAAAATATATAGTAAATGTAATTAATTATATAGGTATTATAATACTTAATATATTATATAAATATTATATATTATTATTATATTATATTATATAAAAAAAAGTGTAATAGTGATAATAGTGATAACACCTTGCTGAATGAAACATCTTATTTTTAAAGTTTTTGTACCTCATTTTTACGGTTTTTTTGTTCTTTCATTTCGTCTTTTTGCCACTTCTGCCTACACCTGTTTTCAATCTCCATCTTTGCAGATTAACTGAATTTGAAAGGTTCAATTTTCTGAATGTTAACCGGAACTCGTTCACATCAGGTACGTTCTTATCATTTTGTATTCGACAAATTTTGTCAACATCACCTTATCAACAAACCAATCAGCTGTTCTTCGGTGACTTTAACGCTGGGCCAATTAATTTTCTATTACCCATCAACATTGCTTCATCTTCGGTTCAGCAGTCGAGCTTTTTACATTACTGTGCTTTGTATTGCGTTCATTCGTTTAAAAGGAGTTATCTTCAAGCTCTCAAAATTTAATTTTTCCGTAATACCTTTCCACTCACAACTTACGGATCATGCCTTTATCATCTACTCCTGTAGCCTCAAATACTCGATTACAAGTCCAGGCCCAGAAACCACCTTCTACTACTGATATTATGAATGCTATTGCCTCGCTTTCTACTTCTCAATCATCGCAGTTTAAAGAACTTAATAGTAGTATTTCGGGCCTCTCATCCAAAGTAGCAGAACTTGTAGCTGAAAATGCTTCTCTCCGGGCTGATGTTTCAGTCCTTTGTTCAAGAGTTGATCATCTTGAATCACGACCGGTACTCTCTAACAATTCGTCTGCTGTAATCTTTCGTGAATCCACAGAACGTAGTAAAATTGAATTTAACGCTATCGCTTATGGAGTACCCGAGTCTGCTGCCAACACCGCTGCCCTAAGATTTAAGGATGATCTTCTTACACTTGGCAACCATCTTACAAAATTATCTGTACCAGTACCCACTGATTCTAAGCTTATTCGCCTAGGCAATGGTAATGCCAAGAAACCGAGACCATTAAAGATTATCTGCCAATCCAAGACCGACGCTTCACAGCTAATTTCTAACTTTAACTCTCAATTACGCAATGGAGGGTTACCTGAACCTGGGTTTCGTATTGTACGTGATAAAACAACGCTTGAACGGGAACTTTTACGTAAAGCTCATGCAGATCTACAACTCAAAATTGACGGTGGATCTTCTGATTTTACGATCTACTATGTGAATGGTTTACCCTCAGTTGTCAAAGCCGGTCCAAAAAACTTGAACTCCAGGGGAGGAAGCAATCGTCGCCCAAGTTCTTCTCAGCCTTCGCACTAGTTCCTGACATAAACTCTTGTTTGCATAATTTTTGTGTAAATAATATTAATTGTACCTATTGTTGTTACTCTCATTCTACCTTTAACTCATTTATATCTAATTTTAATAATATTAAAGCTAATTCAACTTCACCCTACCCAAAATCTAATAACTTTAATGCTTTGCCTACTTCTGATCACTGTTTAAATATTTATTACCAGAATGTACGTGGCCTTCGTAGTAAGCTATTTAATCTCCGCTCTAACCTTGTATTGTTATCCTATGATGTATATATTCTCACAGAAATCTGGCTTTCTGATGATATTTCTAATTCTGAATTAGGTTTTGAAGGATATTTAATTTTTAGATGTGATAGGAATATACGCACAAGTAACTGTACTCGAGGAGGGGGTTCATTAATTGCTGTTAAGAAAGAACTAAGACCAACCTTAATTACGACCCCATATGACACTTGTGAGCATGTTTTTGTTCGCCTCACCCTTCCCAGCGGATTCTCTGTCTTTTTAGCAGGAGTATATTTACCTCCTGGCGCGAACCACTTTGTATATGAGAGTCATGTCGAGGCTCTTGACGTGGTCTGGCGTTCTAATAATTATGATCTTGGTTTGGTATGTGGTGACTTCAACTTGCCCAATGTAAATTGGCCCGTTAGTGATTCTGGTCTTGTCTATTCTGGCACTATAACCAACAAGGTCCGTGTTGTTGGCGATCTATTTAGTCTTCTTCACTTCGTTCAAAAGAATCAAATTCTTAATAATACTGGTTCTCTTCTTGACTTAATTTTCACTAACAACGAATCCACTCAAGTCTTTCAAGCTGCTGTCACCTTAGTTCCTTGTGATGTATACCACCCTGCCTTGTCCATATCTTGCCCCTTTCCTTCTGTGCCCTCTATGCTTGCCGCTCAACATACGTATTACGATTATAAAAATGCGAACTACGATAAGATTATTCAAAGATTAGAGAACATTGATTGGTATAACGCCTTAGGCGTAGGATCGGTTGATCAAACAGCTGACTTCTTGCAGGAAACTCTGCTTGACTGTATTCGTGAACATGTCCCAATGCGGAACTTTCGAAATTCAACCTTTCCCAAATGGGTATCGAGCAATCTAAAAAGCCTTCTTTTTAAGAAAAAACAATTACACAAACTATATAAAACGCTAGGTGGTCATAATCGATACTTAATATTTTCAAGGCTGCGTGCCCAATGTAAGTTTGAATCTAAGCGACTCTATAAGAATTATCTGCTTAACATGCAGGAGCGTTTACGTGTAGATCCTAAATCTTTTTGGGAGTTTGTAGTAAACGAGGAGTATCTACTATACCTGATGAGGTTTTTCTTGGTGAGTCTAAGGCCTCTAGCGATCAAGTTGCCTCTTTGTTTGCTTCTCACTTCTCATCTGTATATGGCGATCCGCGGTTTATTTCCAATGCTTTATCCGATGAATTTACTAACCAGCAATTTTCCTTCCTTCCTTCAAATTTATCCATATCCATAGATGAAGTTAATGAAGCATTAAACTCCCTATCTCATGTTCGTAGTTCTGGGCCTGATGGTATCTGTGCCATTCTTCTTTACCACTGTCGTGCCTCTCTAAGTTCACCAGTAACTTTAATTTTTAATCAATCACTATTAGAAGGGGTTTTCCCTTCCGTGTGGAAAATTAGTCGAGTTACTCCTATCTTGAAGTCTGGGAATCCGGCTGATGTTGCCAATTACCGACCAATTTCCAGCTTACCTCTCTTAGGTAAGTTGTTTGAGTACATAGTACTCAAACGAATCGAGCGTCCTCTTTTAACCACCATTTCTATTGACCAACACGGATTCTTCCCAGAGCGCTCCACAGCGACCAGTCTTATTGACTTTGTATCTTACCTTCACACGGCCTTTGATTTGGGTAATCAGGTTGATGTGATATATACAGAATTTTCTAAGGCGTTTGACTCCCTAGACCACAATGCACTTATTTTTATCCTAGACAGGCTTGGTATTGGTGAACCACTCTTATCGTGGTTTGGTTCCTACCTTAGTGATCGTCGACAATTTGTCAGACTCTTCGGCAAGTCATCTGATTTTTTCCGAGCGTCATCCGGAGTTCCACAGGGTAGCCATTTAAGCCCCCTGTTATTTAATATTTTCATCAATACCATGTGCTCAGCTATTTCCTCTTGTCGTCTTCTACTTTTTGCTGATGATTCTAAAATTTTTCTGAGGATTACCACTAATAATGATTGTCTCACTCTTCAAAACACCTTAGATAAATTTACCAATTGGTGCAATACTTTTAACTTATCCCTTAACATTTCTAAATGCAAAGTAATGTCTTTTCATCGCTCCAAGTCAGTGTTTTCTTTTGACTATAAGCTGGGAGGTATATCAATTCAACGTGTCAACCAGGTACAGGATCTAGGCATTTTATTTGTACCATCGCTTAATTTCAGCCCTCATATAGATTTTATGACTAGTAAATCCTTCCGTGTTTTAGGATTTATCAGACGTCATTCAGTCAACTTCAGTTCTGCTAATTGCCTTTTGGCTCTCTATAAAGCATTAGTCCGCTCGGTTATTGAATATGGTTCTGTTGTTTGGTCACCTTATACCGCTGTTGACATTAGTCGAATTGATCGTGTTCAAAATTGTTTTATGCGCTTCGCTGGTTATTGCCTCAACATCCCTCATGAACCACACGATTACAGGCCTGTTAGTCAAGCACTTAGACTCGACTCCCTTTCGGCCAGGCGTGATAATTTTGGCATTGCTTTTATTCAGCGTCTGATCGATGGCCGAATTGACGCCCCGAGGATTCTGGGAGAACTTAGTTTTCGTATTCCTAGTAATACTAGGCTTCAAAATACCTTCTATACGTCTATCAATAAATCTAACTTCTCCAGAAATTTCCCACTTTCGAGATTAATGCATAATTTAAATAACTCTTCTGAGTATTAAACTTATTTAGCGGCTCTAATATGAACTACGGAGGCTCACTTAACTTTTATTTTTATTGTACAACTTGTCTATTCTGTCTTTATATTATTTTAAGTATATTTATTATAAGTTTGTTTCACAATTTGTTAACTATTTTCTATTACCATTGTATTCTTTTTTTTTTATGCTGTAATTTAAAAAGCCGTTTGGCGTTAATAATAATAATAATAATAATAATAATAATATTATATTATTATTATTTATTTACATTTTACCAATTTAATACCAACTCGCACCTAGCCACTTAAGTTCTACAAGACAGTACTTGCTATTTACTCATTAAATATACTGTATATTATTGTATAGGTACTTATTATTGCTATATTTTAGGTGCAAACACAGCTTAAACATAATCTATTGAAATAAATAAAAATTAAAAGTCTCTTGTCTTGTTCAAAAAGTATATAATTTATTTTATATATTTTTTGTTATTTACATGGAAGTCAATCTTTTTGTCTTTTGTCTGTGTTAATTATATATTTTTAAACCAATATAATACACTCATGGTGTGTTTACGCCGTGAGCACTCCTTATACAAAGGTTGGCACCTACGACTCGCACCACACAGGTTTTGGTAATTACTGAAACGACAAAACTTAGTTAACAAAGAATCTTTATTTCATATTCTTATTACATGATATTAATATGGTTGATAACTTACTAGGGTGATGGCCAATCCACCTTACTAATATTACTTACAACATATATGGTATTAAAATTATTATTATTATTGACTGCTCATTACAATGAATAAAGGGGGGGGGGGCAATGCGGAGCTGCTGACGATGGAGATGAATCCGGATAATCTTGAGATGATGTTGATCTGAAGAGTTGGCCTTGACCGAGCTGGCAGGTATGGACGAACTGACCACACGTGTTCTTGAAGGAGATGATACTGCACTTTATAAGAAAGGCTGTATCAAGTATCATAACCGAACTGGCAACTGTCGAGACTTGAACTGGGTCGATTATTAATTAACAAATTAAATGCAATTGATAGCAATAATACCATTATGTTATTGCTAACATCATTAACTATGGAAAAACGTGTAAGGCATATACAACAAAAAACAAAACGATCCGTTGAACCACGGATATGACACACACAACAGTAGTACCGAATAACGGCGAAGTTGACGCTGTCCGAGCAAGACGGCGGTGAATGTTGAAAACGTCTACACTCAGTGTCGCCAACTCTGGCAAGGGAACGATGAACCAGTGGAATCTAAGTCGGGGCGCAAACATGGTGTGTCTATGAAACCTATCCTAACTAACTTCCATAAACTCTTAAATGCATAATATTATAGGAATTTTATATTTACATTTACACTATAGTAGGTACATTTAGAATGACGCTTGTGATAACTATAATATTTTATTGTTATAATGTGTTATAACTTAAATGTGAAAAGTTAAAACATATATTCTAATAATTATTCATTGTTTTAGTTAGTGTATTTCTATCAGTCTATCAATACTATGTACTTTTGTCTCTTGGTTTACCTATATGTAGCTATATCGAATTACATTTATTAACCAACTTTCCTATTAATTCATACATATACATTACTTTTTAACTATTGCCTTGATAATATAAAACTGCCTCATAAAATATTATAATTAATGAATTACGTGGGAGGCCTTCAAAATCTTGAACTTCAAGACATTGAACGTCGATATCTTGACAACAGTATTTGCAAGAACAGCGAAATCTTGAATAAATAAATCTTGAATATTCAAACAGTTGAATGGCAAAATCGTGAAAGGCTATATCTTGAATTAATAATTCCAATAAAATCTTGAAAATGGAAACCACTGAATGGTAAAATTTTGAAAAGCAATATCTTGAACGTCAAAATCTTGAATTAATAATTCCGGGAGTATCCAAATTCACCCAAAATATTTTTGTCACAATGTACAATTTTCCCAATT
>NC_042493.1:114111856-114113169 GCF_005508785.2 Acyrthosiphon pisum
TTACTAAGAGCCTTTTTATTTCCTATCGCATTAGCAGATCTAGAATTACAAATATCAAATGCTGTGTTAAATATTTCTATAAATCTTATTGTAGCATCAGAATTTAAAAATGATTTTAATTTAAGATTACTTTTACAAAATGTAAGTGCATCAGCAACTTGCTAAGCTATATTTATGATTCAAATGAGATTCATAAACAAGAATTTGGGAGTTTGGCTTGAGAAATGAAAAAGTATTACCTACCATTAAATGAATGTTGGTCGAGACCAATAGGTACCTTAAACATTGTTTTTAGTTATTATCACACATTTTTTTTTTAATTATCACAATATTAGCTAAAGCAATACTTAATTTTAAGCATCGATTTAATACAGCCCTTAATTTTGATTAATCCGTGACAGAAAACTATTAATTAAAAATTATAAATCAAGTTATGTATGAAATTTAATTATTTCTACATTTGTTTGTTATCGTAAACACCTCACTCTTTGAAATGTATAACTATAATACTTTAGTAAAACAAAATTCTGATATTTTTTTTAAACAACCCAACTTCAATTTGAAAAATTGTATTATTTTTTATTTGCACAAGATGTACTATTGTGACACCTACTACTTGTATACTATTATATTTCACTGACGTCAACTGTATTTTTCAGTTGTATATTTTTTCTTGGAACAGCATCTCATAAATCTATTCTCACTTGACCATGGAAGTAGAGCAACAGCTTATTATTGTATGATGCTTGTCGTTGTGTTTGAAACATACGATACCCATGGAAATGTATTTTTCTTCTAATAATTTCTAGAGAACGATTCGTTTAGAGTTCCGACCTAAAACCCTTAACGATAGAAATGCGTCGTCAAGAACCGTGTGGTAAATAATGTGATAGAATGAGATTTACTTTGGTCAAAATCTGATACTTTTACTCGCATTGTTTGATCCGAGACCTAATAGTGTATGAGAAAATTTTTTATCTTATATTAATTTAATTCTGTTATAATTTGTTTCAATTGATAGCATTGTGTTTAGATACATTTTCGTAATGTTTTCATTATTATTATTGAATATTTTTTATGTCAGATTTTTCATAATGTGATTTTTATAAATATTAAATTCAAAATTGTGTTTTTATTGAATATAAATACATTTTTAAAGTTTTTTGGGCATTTTAAGATTCTGAGTGGAACAATGAATGTATTGATTTTACAATGATGTGTGATTTTTTTGATTTTTTTTATTTTTTTATTTATTTTTTTATTTTTTTTGTGTCTGTGTACACGATAAGTAGTCGAAATAATGCTACGATTTT
>NC_042493.1:114113219-114114137 GCF_005508785.2 Acyrthosiphon pisum
ATTTAATACTCTTATTTAATATACGCAATAATCATATTGATTGCCTTGAAGTAATAGAGCGTTTAAATTTTAAAATTAATATTCTAGAAATAAATCGTTATATTATTATCCTTTATTTGGTTCTAGTTCATACAATATGCACTATCCTGTGAATAAACTAATGTTGGTTAGTAATTCTATCTGTATTAATAATTTATTTAAAACATCACTCAATGAGTTAAATAAATTATCATATTATAATATAATTTATTTATTATTATATTGTTTATTATATTATATTATTAATTATTATATTGTAATTTGTAAATTAAGTATTTTCACTCACTGTGTATATTTTTGTAATTTTTATACTTCTTTGATATTAAATAGTATAATATAATATAATTAAATAGTATAATATAGTATAAATTTTGCCAATCTTCTTTTAATTTTATTATTATCTTATCCTTTTATTAGTTTTTTTAGTATGTAGGTACAGTTTTTAGTTTAAATTAAATGATTATGAATATTATAATTATTTATATGATTATGGTTACTTTATATACCTACCTATTTCTATTACCTACTATACATAGGCGGGATGCCGGGTATGCCATATAAAAATCAATAAAAAATTCTTAAAAAATCTGTATTTGATAAAAAAATCAATAAAAAATTATTAAAAAATTCTTAAAAATATGTATAATTAAAAAATAAATAAAAAATCATTAAAAAATTCTTAAAAAATGTAAGTATTAAAAAATCAATAAAAAATCAATAAAAAAATTCTTTAAAAATCTGTATTTGATAAAAAAAATCAATAAAAAATTATTAAAAAATTCTTAAAAAAATGTTAGTATTAAAAAATAAATAAAGAATAATTAAAAAATTCCTCAAAAATGTTAGTATTAAAAAATAAATAAAAAATTCTTAAAAAAT
>NC_042493.1:114121917-114136576 GCF_005508785.2 Acyrthosiphon pisum
TACTACTATCAAAAATAAAAGAATTTCATTTAGTTAGATTATATCATTTTTTGTCATTATTATATTATTATAATATGATCAAATGTCTGTAGATTTCTATACTGTTACTTTAAATGAAATCACAGTACAAACTTTTCAAATTAAAATATCTAAAACCAATAAATAAGCTAATTAAAATGCATGTTAATTTCTTTTCGAATTATATGGCGAGTTATTTGTACCTATTATTTATTAAGAGTTTTTGGGGAGTTATTTTTTGGATTGAGCTAGGTACCTATGTTTTAAAATACCGGCATATTTTTCGAAAAAAGACTGCGCACGTCTATGCTAGCTACTAATATACACTATACACATATATGTATTAAGATTCAGAATGCAAACTACACAGATAAATAATTGCATATATATGTCATTACGCACCATTATAATTGCTCATTTAAATAATAATTCATATAATATAAGACATTAAATAAAAGGTACCTATATAATGTCATAATATAATTTACTATTATATAATATACAAGTACACATATGCCTTTTTTTTATGGAATAACAAATTTAGAATATTTACAATCAGTATTAACAAGTTATACAGTGGCTAAATTTGATGAGAGTTTATTGGCGAAAAGGTGAAGAATTTTCCTTGTGGTTCACAATCCCTATCAACATTATATTATTCAAATATTTAGCCATGTATTAGTATACTTTTGCCCCATGCTATTAAAAACTGATATTACGCTTACGCTCTGATATTGTTATATAAATTATAGTTTCTATTCTAATGACTGACCCATGTTTATTTGATATCTATTAATAATATTTTAATGAGAGCAATAGAGCGTGGAAAATAAGCTCTACCCCCAATCGCGCTGTAATTCTCAGAATGTTATTGCCGGTGATCGGCAAGCCAATCACGCACCTCTTACCGAGAAGCTGGTTAAAATAATAAAGTTAAATAATATGCACTGAAAAACAATACAGGGAAATCCAAATTTATTGTTCATGTGTATGTAATGTTATTATTGTTATCGTGTTTATTTAGCGATTTGTCTAACAACGTTTATGCTTCACGATTTCACGTCTTCGCAGTTCTTCAGTTGTTCTTGGCTATCATACATATTACATAATAACGTCCCTCTCGTGTAGGTTACTAAATAATATTGTAATAATTGTTGAATGCTCTGTTACAGCAGTTCTGGCTTATGAAATAACCTCAGTATGCCTTTTTTCTATATCTTTGTGTCTATTTAAAAATAATTTAAACCATTTATACCAGGCAAATTGTTCCTGAATGGATTTTTAATTGCAAATCCTTTAACAAATTTTGTATTGAGTCTTTAACATTTCCTGGGTATACAAGGAAACCAAATTTAGCTTTAGATAAATATAATCAATTAGCAATTTTATTCTCTTCAAACTGTTAATGTAATTTGAGGACCCATTTTACGACATATTGGTACTTTATTGTTTACTTTATTACTAAGTGTAGGTATATACTACACTAGGCACCTAGCTGTTTCTTTATGAACTTGATTTTGTAACTTATATACTATTAATAATGGAGTTGACTGCATTTTGTAAATCAACCTCAGTGTACTGGAATTATACATAAGTTTTTTTTCTCACCACATCATTCACAGCCTGTGTTTCAGAGTTATTCATGTTTCAACTACTTACAAATTAATTAATTTAACTTGATTCAAAAAAAATGTAATTTATAAAGTCAGAACCTACGAAATTTGCTGAAATGTGTGTATCTTTATATTCAAAAAGAAAATAAGAATAGTGAAAACTTTTTTAATTAAAATGTATGTTAATTTACTGGATATAAATATATTACAGAATTCAATAAATGATCATGTTCATTCACTGGTTAGAGGGCATTTTTATGAAATCCAATGAATGAACACCCATTTTCATTCACTGGTTTTTCTCTAAATTTGTAAGCCTGTGGCTGAACACCGTTTAAGTAAAAATTAAAAACTAATAATAAACGTTATTCTGATTGTATGAATAATTATTAAAAGGACGCTATACCCACATGCGTTGTCTCCGTCTTACAAATGTACAACATAGCAAAAAAACTATTTTGTGCGGGATAGGATAGAACCACTCCCTCTATATTTATAGTAGAATAATAAAATTACCAAAATTCCACAACGCATAGGGAACAACTTTATCTGTGTCATAACGTTTTTATTTTTTTTTTATAGCATTTACCAATCATTTTTAATAATTAAATGAAAAAAAAACAAAAAAATCCTAATGTTCTCAAACTGATAACTTTAATTTTGTCTTTTAAATTAGAAATCGTATTGGAGCTCTTCAATATGGGTGGCCGGTGGCCGAAATATCCATGCGGCTTGCAAGGAAAAAGGCTACACCTGCATTGCCACAGACTCTAATCGCCTTAGCAGATTTTTTAGACATTAACCCTGACCGGTACAAATGTTGTGAACGGCCTTTTTACCAAGAAAGAATTGTTGATGGACTTGAAAAATGTTCCATAATATTTGGTTGTGAAGAACTGGTTAATGGTGTAATTCGACTTGGTGGAAATGAATTGCATGCAGATGCTACATTTAAAGTAGTACCATCTAAACCAAAAAGTCGACAAATCTTCATCATACACATTATTATTCAAAACCATGTAAGTTTATTCAAAATAATATATGACAGAATATCAACTTTGATCATATACCACTATTAGAAGTTAACATGTTAATATATTTCTAACTGAATAATCCAATTGTTATTTTATATTTCAGTCCATCCCTATTATGTATGCATTAATAGAATCAAAAACTCAAGAAGCCTATAGACTAGTACATGAAAAATGTAAATCGCTGTTCCCACAATTGGCTCCCATCATAATTATGACAGATTACGAGAAAGCATTAAAAAAATGCTTTTTTATCTGCTTATCCTAATGCAAACTTATATTCTTGTTGGTTTCACTATGTACAGGTAATAAAATAATTAGTTAATTAACCCAGTTTATTTCTTATTATTACTTATAAGCTCGCTAGATTATAATATTATAATCTACCGTACTTATTAATAAAGAGCGCGGATTTTCATGCAATTGCTTATTTTGTCCTTTTCACATTTTTGGGATTTTTGTTGGTTATCATTGTGAATTTTAATAGTTGATAGTTAATTTGTTAATTTAAAGAGTGGCTTTATATAACTTTGTCCCATTACTGAATAGATATGTATTTAATCATATATTTGTATTTAGAGTTTAATGAGAAACATTCGACGAAAAGGCCTAACAACCTATTTAAAAAACTCTCATGAGGCACAAATGTGTGTAAAAATGTTTGCCGCATTGGCACTTCTTCCAGCAAATCTAATTGAAGAAGGCTATCAATGTATACGGCAACATGCAAGGAATAATAATTTACAACTAACTCCATTCTTCAATTACTTTAACAGGTAGATGGCCATACAAATTTAATCATGAATTGTGATCATTTTTAGACACTTTAAATTGAACTATGTCTTAGCTTTTGGTTACGGATAGTAGGCCCAGAAACATTTTCTGTTCATGGAATCGCTAGGAGAACAAATAACAATGTTGAAAATTTCCATGGACGTTTAAAAGAAAAATTTCAGACTTCCCATCCAAACCTATGGACATTTTTAAGTATGTCCTTCTCCGCTTAGAATCTAAAATGGTTTTTAGTCAGAATAATGTGACTGTAGCGATTTAAAATAGTCACTACTAAAAGTGTGCACTATGCTCTAGTGTTTCGGATGTTATTATTAATTAAAACTACTCTGTTTCTTTTCAGAACATTTGAATGAACTAAGTTTAAAAAACCACATTACCATTGCACAATTAAGTCAAGGTCAAAAAGTATCCAGACCAGTTAAAATAAAATACATTGCCAATTCAGAACGCATAAAAATTGCAACTGCACAATTAAATCTAGGAACAATTAATGTGTCTGATTTTTTAATTCAATGTTCCTATACCGCAGAGACTTATATTCGAGAAGAATTTAACTGGTACACTCTTGTCGAACCTAACCTTATAGTTGATAATGGTAGGTAATAATTTATTTTTACATTATTTAAGAAAACATGTATTCATACATTTTAATTACAATTAAACTCATTAGATGATCTCACACAATCGGATGGAGATGATAGTGTGATTCTTAAGTACACATTAATTAAAAATTAAAATCAAACTTATTAGCTGATCTCACACACATCTGAGATGGAGATGATAATGTATCAGTCGCTGAAGATATTGTTCACCCCGTTGTAAATTTTGGTAACTAATAGTTAAATTTTAAATATATCTGAATCAAATTAACAAGGCTGGGCATTAACGAGTTAAAAGTTAAAACGTTGAGTTAATTTTAATTAAGTTAATTAACTCGTTACTTTTTTTTTCAAATTAACTTTTAACTTAATAAGTTACTTTTTTTCAAGATTAACGTGTTAACTTCAAGTTAATTTTATTTCAAAAATATCTAAATTAAGTTAATTTTTGTCCGAAGAATAATGCAAATTTTAGAATGTGTTTTTACTTTGATGTATCATTTTAAATTTCCCCAGTAATTTTCTTGAACGTAACAAAAAACTATCTAAAAAACCATGTTATGTGTTTGTATTGTTATGTTATGT
The DNA here is from genome assembly GCF_005508785.2 of Acyrthosiphon pisum. Taxonomy (NCBI): domain Eukaryota; kingdom Metazoa; phylum Arthropoda; class Insecta; order Hemiptera; family Aphididae; genus Acyrthosiphon; species Acyrthosiphon pisum. The sequence continues at coordinate 114,126,559 of NC_042493.1, forward strand.
TATGTATTTTTGCACATTAGCAAATTTTAACTTTACACTAAGTTAAGCTACTTTTTTTTCAAAGTTAACTTTAACTTAACGAGTTAACGAAAAAAATACGAGTAACTTTTAACTTAACTTACTAGTTAAAAAAAATCGTTAACTTGCCCAGCCTTGCAAATTAATATACTAAAGTACATATTAATTAAAAATTTAAATTTAACTTATTAGCTGATCCCACACAATATGATGGAGATGATAGTGTATCAGGCACTGAAGACAATAATCAAGTAGCTGTGGATTCTGATGGTAGTGGAGATTTATTTATTACCAGACATGTGCAAGCTGTGATAAGTAATTCACCTGCACAGGCTAATTATAAGACATTTTCATATAATTAATTTCAGCGATTCTCAAACTAAGGTACGCAGAAAACTACATGGTGGTATGTGGGAGTGTGCGGCAGCAATAAGTTAATACTTGTGACGGATCTAATGTAAATTTATGTTTTGTTTAGATAGGTACTTAATATACTATTAAATGTACCTAAATTGTTATTGTTAAAAATGTATTCAACATTTTGAACAGTTCTGTTTTTAATAATTAGTGGTACATGGTTGATACATAATGCACATGAATGGTATGCAAAAAAAAATTTGAAAATCGCTGATTTAGTTAGTTTTGCTATTTTTTGTTATAAATAAAATTATATATAATATGATACATTTTGTTTGATAATATATTAATATGGTTATTTTTATTAGGGAATGAAGATGATTTTATACTTGAGGAAGAATTAGATCCGGATATGGTCAACATGATGGAAATAGATAATCGGAGACGAGAAGTAGAGATACAAAATATTCCTTTTGTGCAAGTACCTATAAATCTTCCTTTGCCACCAAACAGCAATATATGTGTAGTGTGCAAAGATTTAGAAAGAACACATGCCTTGATCCCATGTGGCCATAAAGCATTATGTGGTAATTGTGCCGAATTGTTGCACCCAAAGCGTTGTCCATCGTGCAAAGCGAATTTCAGTTCAACTCTACGTATTTGGTCATAATGTTCACTGTTTTTAATTTTTCTAATAACTACTACTATAAATTGAATTTTATATTAAATAAACATTCAAATTTTATTTTGTACCATTATTTTCCATTTTTTTTTTTTTTTTTGTATAGAACAAAAATGTAAATATAGGTAATTTTTTAAGTATAGTATAGCTGTAACTGTTGAAAGCAGGGTTCACATGTTACACTATTAATTTCATAACTAACGCAATATATAGTACACTATATATACTTACAAGTGTACTAAACAGTCGTTAAGTCGTACACCATGTGAGTGAGTTAAACTCCTTTAAAACTATTTTTTTTATAATATAATTGTATATAATATAATTGTTTATAATATAATATACACTTTTGTTAGTTGGTGTTGAAATGTATTATGATTAATGAATATGTCTGTAAAATAAATACAACTAAGTTAAACACAACTTAGAATTCTTTTATTAAAATAATGTTTATTGAACGAGAACACTACATAACGGTAGGTACACTACAAGTCAGAGAACTGTACTATAGATAATGCTTACTGCTTAGTAATTACCCACTAATTATTAAACTGATGGTTAAAATAGTTGAAAACGCCATAAACACATCTGATAATGAATTATAACTTTACAGTGTCTTATTTTCGCATATTATAAGTTAAATCTATAAAAGTAAGGTAGGTAGGTAGGTACCTACATTTAATATTTAAATATATTTTGAATATAGTCCTTAAGCTTGTCTTAAAACAAAACAACTCAATTATTAATACCTAAATACCTATTTAATGCATGTGGTGTTCAGTGGCGCAACTAGGGCTGAAATGATGGGGGGCTGTAGCCCCCACCTGAAATAATATGAAAAGTAACCCGTGAGGGCAATGCCCCCACACCCCTATATTTGTTCACTTAAAAATATAAAAAAATAATACAAACAAAATCAATTATTTATGTATATTATTGTGATTAAAGTAATTAATTTTAGTATTAGGAATTAGTATCTACAAAAAAGGTTAAATTCATTTTTGCAAAAAAAATTTTTTGAGAATGTCACTGCGTGTATCTACTGTGTATAAAATATAACAATATACTCTACAAATTTCATATATACACGAATAATATTTTTAAATGACAACAATATATAGGTACCTAACTAAAATCGTTACTATTGGTTTTAATATGTAATTGTCTAATTTCGTCCAAATTTGAATTTAAAATGTTTGTAATAAATAACTGTTTATATTTTTTATAGATTTTTTGGTTACAATATGAACTATTTATGAAAATCTTTATAATTTTTAAATTACAATGAATGACAATTATTGAGATTTTGATAAATGTTGTCAAAATTTGAACTTTAAATGCTTATAAAAAAAATTGTGCTTATGTATTTTTAATATTGTTCAACTGCTAGTGTAACAATACATCAGGAGCCCTTTATTAAATTTTCAAACTTTTTTACCCAATAAATAACATTTTATTGACATCCATAGAAAAAAAAAAGTAAAAAAAATTGAAAACTGAAATTGTTGTAAACAGCTCAAAATAAGTCAAAATGTTTTGAAAATTTTATCGTGTATAGAAAATGCTAATATAAACATTCAGTGAACATTTGATGTATTTACGGTTATTTGTTTTAGAGTTACACCAAACACCAAAATCGATTTAGTCGAAACCGAAAACGGATTTTTTCGTTTTTCCTTAAAGGGGCTGCACCATAGCATATTTTAAGGAGTACTATTCAGGCAATTCATGTGACATAAATTAATGCTGTATTTATGTGTGAGTAGTAAATGGACATTAGTGTGCGTAATCCGTTATCGTTTCCGAGACTCGGAAGCACGTCGAGTCGGGCAACCACGCCGGAAGCAATTCTCACACGCGCACGCACATGTCAATACATCGCAAAAAATGAAATATATTCTTGTTTGCATGACTATAAAACTACTAAAAGCGGTAGTAAATTAATCATACTTCCCGAAGTTCGATTGTAATTTCGAAAAAATGGTTGAATTTATAAACTTCTAGACTATGTTTGTTAGGAATCACTTTTTTTATTTAAAATCAGATGTGCCAAAAATAAATACTAATGTAATGCAATTATTTCATGGGATTTCTAAAAAAAAAATGGTTATTTTAAGGTAATTTTAAATTGAAAATTTAAAATCGACTTCCTAAGAAACCTAGATATTTTATTAATGAATTCAAATATGTATAAAAAATTTAAATCGGACATTCCGAAGTAGGTATGTGTGATTTACCACCGCTTATTGGTCTAAAACGTATGAAAAATACGTGGGTTGCAGCCCTCTTAATTTGTATTTTGCTTTTCCCTGTGCTAAATTTTGACCTCCCCAATGTACCAACTAGTTTCACTTTCCTATAGAACAAGATACTTTTGAAGAAAATCGAAATAGTTATACTATCCCTAACGGTGAAGGCGGAAAAAAAACAAAACACAATATAAGACCAATACCTACAGGCCAAAGGCGGACTGGGCCGAACGGCGAGGGGGCAAACGCCCCCTGGGCTGGTATGAATGCGGGCCCTCACAGGTATATTGGGCCCGTGTGTACAACTGTGTAGTGATTTTTTAATTTATCAGCAAATTTTGGAATTTTCAAAACTGTAGCTTAGTTTGCTCAATGCAACGTAGAGTAACACCAATACACCATAGAACAACAATTATCTATGCTGCTGCAGTGATGGTTGATAGATAAAGTAATATAAAATATTGTGTAGGACAACCCTACAATAGGCAATTCTATGTTTACAACGTCTTTGTTTACTATAAGAATAACATCACAATATGACCGTTTGCTTCATAATGTTTATAGTAGGTATATGATAATTTATAAAAGAATATTTTTTAAGTTTTTTAGTTTTGTGTATCAAATGAAAATATGGTGATTGGACATTGTCATAAAGAAACTTATGCTGTGTAATGATATTAGTGGAATTTTTGGGCCTCTACCTAGGATCGCCCGGGCCGATTTCTTACCCCAGTCCGCCCCTGCTACAGGCTACATTCATCGCTCAGTTCATAATCAAAAAACTGTATGTATAATTTTTAGATATTTTGGACAAACTACCAACGATTTTTAAAAAAAATCTTGGTTTAAATTTTCAGTCCTTAGCTATACATTTTTTTTGAATTTTTAAGTACAACACAATTTGCACATTTTCGGGATTTTGATATAATTTATTTTGTCAAAATTTGAACGTTAAATGCTGATAAAAAAATTCGTGGCTATGCATTTCTTAAATTTTTAAATTATAAATAGAATAAATTATGAAGAGCCTTTTATTAAATTTTTCAGTTTTTTCATCCAAACAAAATATTTTCTTCGTATTTATAGTGTATAAAATAATTTTAACATTCTGTGAAAATTGCAGGTATCTACATAATTAAACAATCCTAATTCATTTTTAGCCCATATCATTTTTTTCTTTTGATTTTTATGTATTTCTAAATTTGATAGTTCTCGGCACTATTTTTTCTAAAAATAAAATCCCGATTTTTACGGTTCCTGAAAAATATTTTACCCAAAATTGAATTTCCTGCATAAAAAGTTTCCTATGAAATACTGTTTCAGATTTTTTTCGTTCGTCTAATATACACTGCATGTAATTAAACAATTCTAATTAATTTTATCCCTGATTTTGATGTTTCCTGATTTGGATGCATTCCCGAGTTTAATTGTTCCTGAAATTATTTTTTCTAAAAATAAAATTCCCGATTTTGATGGTTCTTGAAAATTATTTATCCCGAAATTGATTTTTCTGCATATAAATTTTCCTATGAAATACTGTTTCATGTTTTTTGGTTCCTATAATATATCGTTCATGTCGTTAAACAATCCTAATCAATATTTGTCCTGATCATTTTTTTTCCTGATTTTGACGCGCTTCCGTTCGTTTGTACAGTTGAGTAAACACAGACTTATGGAATCTCTTATTCAAACAAATTCGTAAACGTACAATGACATATTATATTGTATACTCAGATACTCGGCACTCGCTATTAGTCTCTATTGGTACAGTCATCGATTGTTTTATAATTTACCAACGACACTATATAATAATATATATTATTATAGATATAGGTATATACCATATATGTGTGTACGATCTCTCGTATGAAATTCTATTACTATGTGGAGGACTGAAAGTGTAACGCTATATTATAGTGCATACAACTGACATGGCCGTTATAAAAATATATCAAATTATTGCACGACAAAATACCTATAATACCTTGACAATAATATATTATAATATTATACTCATATTTCCATTTGACGACTGTATATACAGTACAGAGTACAAAAATAATCGTTCTACACCAATTTAGAAAATGCTAAGTAAATTGTATTGTTTGGATTTACTTTAAACGTTCTCTACGTTTTATTCAAATTAGTATACCTATACATACTATGTACAAACATATATAATTTATGTAAGCCATGTTTATTCATATCAAAACACTCCTTTTTACTAGAATATAATTAAAACTAATTTCGTATGCATATATGATAGGATGGGCATTGGTACCTAAACCTAAACTATCCATATCTCCGTGTTTGATTATGTTATTGTTGATTTTCAATCAAATATTTGTTATTATTATCGGTATATTTTTCTTTTAAAAAAAGAGTTCTTATTTGATTGTTATTGTTTAATTTTGAACAATAAGCATTTTATTAGAGATGTAGTACGATCTAAATAATGTGTTATTGTTATTTGATACGACTATCTCATTCTTATTGCAAAATAAAAGGTATGCCACGTGACCAATTATCGGGGTTAGTATATCGAGCAAGAGTTGTAATAGGTAAGCATATTGCAAATGTATCGATTATCGGGTGTATATTAAACAATTGCTAATTATAAGTTAGTTGGATCTCTGGTCATCTCCATAAAATATACTGACTATAAATATATTTACATAAATACGTAAATATATTTACCTATAGGTATCCCAAATGGCAAATACTCATCAAATATCAAAAATTGTGCATCAAGTAATCATTTTCAAAGGGTAGGTAGGTACTTTGCAATAAGCAGCATTAGACAAACGGCATAAAATAAAGAATAATAATAAAATATAAAAAAAAAACAGATTGTTTAATTGAAGTAGGTACCTAACTAAGGTCTATAGACTAGACATAGATATCCGCGTGCTAACCAAATGTTGTATAAGTCAGCTACTGGCCGACACAGTGATATCATATATATAATATATATGTGTACACGTTATACCTATAATACGTGCGAGTATTTAAATCAATAAATGCCACCGACCTAAAATCGTATACGCAAGAAAACTGATAAAATAATATGCACACTTGGACGGCAATAATGCAATAACAATATTATTATTGTGTCGTCTTGTATAATGGTTATCACGGTGGTCAACATAATAGTCAGGTACCTGTATATATTATATATATTATAGTTATGTAAATTATGTTGCTAATCGGCCAGCGTCACGTTACAACATAAACCGCGTAGTCTACGGATCGCGAAAACAAACGTAGCGCACAGGCTGCAGAGGTAGCTCGTACATAATTATTTCATTATTTCACCAAGGTATTAATCAATTTATTACATTTTGACACTTATTATAAGATTTCAATGATTGAAATAACACAAAATTGTTACAGTCTTGACAAATATTAGATTTGAGTTAAGTCATGACTCATGATCGACTTCCAATTATACAATAGTAAATAATATATTATTTACAATAAACCCCTCATGACATGAGCAAAAAAAATGTTAATTTTATAACAAAAATATCACTATAATCACTTTTGTATACATTATAACACATTGTAACATTGTAACACATTACATAATATACATTACACAATACACATTAAATTATATATGGAACATTTTATGGAAACAGTATATAGCCCCCCCCCCTGTAATTGTAGGTAATCAAAAAATGAATCTGAGCGGTGACGGTACTGTCGGTCGCCCAATATTATAATTATATTTTTTAATTACATCAAAATAACTGTGATCTTTATTCTTTTTTAAATATTATCTAATTTCGTCAACATTTTAACTTAAAATAGCAATAAAAACAACTGTGAAAGAAAAAAAAATATCGACAAAATTCTAACCTCAACCACTTATAATATTTTATTATGGATTTTTTTAAATTGGCGCTGCAACAACAACTTATGATGAACCTTGTATTACATTTCCTAGTATTTTGACCGAGCAAAAGAAATTTGATGAACAATATTTTGAAAAAAACAAACAAAAATCGTAATTTTTTTATGCTTATAAATAGCTTAAAACTTTTGAAAACTACTGTGAATTTTCCAATTTTACTTCTCAGAAATACCAACCAGATTTAATTTACTAACAGAAAAGATGCTGAAGTTGTAAATTGAAACATTTTTTCTACTATAAAAAATGTTCACTGACACATAAAAAGAAAAACACATCATTGTAAAACCAATACATTTATCGCTCCGCTCAGAATCTAAAAGTTCAAGCCACCACTGACAACTGTCCTTAAGTAAGTACTACGGATAGGTACTTGGCGCCACTGGTACCTTCATGTTATTGCTTTCACAGTTTCGTGTAAACGTGTTATTGCGATAAGTTCCATCTATTCTTGTGTGTACCCCGAATTGCCTATTCACAATGCCGTGTTACAATAATTCGTCTATCGTTGAAATATTATAATCATAATTATTATTAACTTGACAAAAATAATTACTGAAGCCTGAAAGAAGCTCCAGCCAATATAAATTTAATCGCTAATCATTTATTTTTGACAATAATTTACATAATATGTCGTTGTTGCATATAATAATATAATATAATATAATAAAAACCAATTTAGTTATGATACATAATGAAGATATTATTTTTTTTGGAACTCAAATATTACTAAAAAGTGTTAAAAGCTGCTAAGGTTATACAATTCTGTTCAGATAGATCTTCATACCTCATTAATAGTTTTTATTTTATAAATAATTAGTCATTGCTCTCGTTACCTACCTGAGTAGTTGGCAATGCTAAATCAACTAAAGCACATTCATACATCAATGGATTCATTTTTTAAAGTTTTGACCAAATATCCATAATGGTTTTGCATAAATCTTCCCTTTGAAGTTGTATTAAAATGTCAATTTCCCTTTAAATGTCCAACACAACTTGGTCTTGACTACTAACAAATATATATCAATTCAACAATGGGAACGTATTACTTTAAAACGGTCGGGAACGTATAACTGTAAATCGTTCTTCTGATTAAATGTCAAAGAATGAATAACTTTAACACTTTATAACGTTTATTAGTTATATCTTTCAAGAACTTATATTTTTTTAACGTTTTTCTTTTGGCAAAATTTTAAATTTTCATCGGTAAACAATTTAATTTATAGGTGACCATTTTTTTGTTGAACATCTTAATTTAACATTTATTGCAAATAAAGTTCGAGAACAAATTATGGAATCGAACCAATAATTAACAGAAAATGTTAGGCTGACTCGTTATATACATATATTAATAAAAATAAAAGTAGCCTACTTATATTTAATATTTTACTTCAATACGTATTTAATAACGACGCCGTCCGTAAAACATAAAACTACTTTTTAAAAAACTTTGTCAATATATTTAGCCACTCAATACCTTTTCAATCTTGAGATATTCGGGACATTAAGACCTGCACACAGCGACGCAATAAATAACACTGACATCGTAAGATCCCAATGAATTGGTTAGTTTTTGATATTTCTTTGTTGCGTGGTTTGCGTGGTATTGTATGCAAATATTTTATTACTCAAAGTTTTTTTAAAATAATTGGTGGTCCACACAAATAAAAAGGTTGGAACCGCCAGTGCCGTAGAAAGCTGGGTGCGGGCGGTTCATTGCACCAGGGTAACGTACCTGGGTCTCTCGGCTCAATGGGGCCAATACTTAAAATAATATAAGCTAGTAGTATATGCCGAGTAGGTACTTAACACAATATGGGAGCCATCTTATTTAGTTGTTATCAACTTAACGTAGGTTGTTGTTTTATATAAATATTATGTATATTATGTTGTTTATACGGTGGAACATTACTATTTATTAAAGACACTCATTTGAAAAAAATAAAATGTCAAATTCTTGAATGTTATTATGGTAGAATAATGATAATTGCCATTTGTTGTTATTTGTTCCTACAAATAACAACCTGCCTATAACCCAGTTAAAAAGTTATAAATTGTCTTGAAAATAATGAGCCAGATTTATTTCAAAAGTATATTTTTATGATAATTGTATTTTGTCTTCTGTGATATTTTTAATTTTTAATGCTTTTGTATTTGCATGAGGTATGAACAACCCCAAAATAAATGAATATCCGTTATGACAAGTACTATTAGAACACTGAAACTTACTCATTTTTAATAGAAAATACTTGTTCTTGCCTTCTTGGTTATTCAGGAGTAGTTTATTTTAAATAACCTGTTCGATTAAGAATTTGTGTTTCATATTAAGATATCAACTTGAATGATAATTAATTATTAGTTTTAACATTTTGTAATAGATATTATATTTTTTCTTATTGTTCTCATACTATCTAATATATAAAACTCTCGTGTCACAGTTTTCGTTGCCATACTCCTCCGAAATGGCTTGACAGATTTTGATGAAATTTTTTGTGCATATTCAGTAGGTATGAGAATCGGCTAACATCTATTTTTCATACCCCTAAGTGATAAGGGTTGTCCAGAAAAAAATAAAAGAAGTGCTCAAACAGGGATTTTGATAATTTACAGTAGAAATATTTGTTTATAAATGGTTGCTATGGTTATATATATATAAAAAAAAAATATAATTATTATAAAAATAATAATAATGTATTATATATTGGTTGCTATTGGTTAATCTGACATGTTTGTTGATTAATATTATTATTTGTATCAATATAATAATTATATGTCTGAGAATCGGCTATTATCTAAGTT
>NC_042493.1:114136650-114146156 GCF_005508785.2 Acyrthosiphon pisum
TTATTACCTAACTATTTTTTTTATAATTATATTTAGATGTTTATATCTATGTAGAGTAGTAGAAACAATTTAATTAATTAAAATTTAGTGAACCCGATCAGAGAACACTAAATTATGTTTTGTTATATATAATATTATATTTAATTATGTTTATTGAAATGCAACTCAGCATACGTCTAATAATATAAATGTATTGTATTGTATTCTTTAAATTATTATTATGAGATTTATACACTATATATTAATCAATTATTTTAAAACACCAATACAAAATATAAAGTAATATAATAAATGTTTGTTTATTTTATGTATTAAATAATTATTTTTGTATGTACCTAGTTTTTATGTGTTAGTTATACCTACATGTGTATGTTTGCAATATTTAAATATTGTTATACATAAGCTCTGTTTTAAATATTATCTATATCAGCAGAGGTTATTATGGTTAATGCAAAATCGTGGTTAACCCGCGTATCACGAATTAAGATATGCCGCGTATCTGCGTAGCGCGTCGTCATAATATTATCAGCTCTAATTTCTTATCACGGGACCGAACTGTCAAAATGTATGCCATTAGCACAGAACAATACAGAAGCGACACTCTGCTTGGTGGGCGATCTCTGGTGGTTTAGTGTTGATGTTGTAAATGATTACCTGGTGGTTTAGAAGTGTTGTTACGAACGATTTTTTTTTACAATAAACGGTTTGTTCATTTGTTGTTTGTTTATCATTTCTGTGTTATCATAATGGTATCAAGTATCAACTATTGTTCTGTGATTGAAATATATGATATGAGCCGACAGCTGATTTTCATATTTAACAAAATGGCAGTGCCCACGAGTTCAAGGCCATGTCCCCACTTTTTTTAAATAACATTAGGAATTTTGAGAGTGTCATACCCCTGCCATTAGTAATTACTAGTTAGTACTTTAGACTTTAGTCTTTAGTCTTTACTACGTAATACGTTAGTACTTACTACTTAGTAGTCGTAGTGTAAAATGTTAGTAGTGTTTGTGTTATAACTGTGTTAGTAGTGTTATAATTGTGTAAGTAGTGTTAGTAGTGTCAGGGGTCGGACACTTTGATAATATTGTCGAATTAAGGCGGCCATGTTTTTGGAGGAAACTGTTATCATATTTGTAAATTTGTTTACAATTTAGTGATAATAATATTCAAACATTTCTAACAGATTACACATCTTTTCACGTGTTTTCGCTTTGTTGATTCACAGTTGATTCAGTTTAATTTAATCGTTTATTTTCTAATATAAGAATATAGTTAGTGTACGTAATCATGGTACTCGTGTGTATCGTTAAATCGTGTGTGAATAGCAAAAGTAAGACCAAAGAAAAATGCAACAAAATGCACCGGTTCCCTAAGGATATATATCTGTAAGTAAATTTGCTTCGTTTTCACTTGTCGATCAATCATAATTAAATGGTTGTTATATTTATATTTTTAGTTGTAAAGAATGGTTAGCAAACTGTAATCGATTAGATCTTCTGAAAAAAACTTTTAGTAACTATCGTGTCTGTAGCAAACATTTTATTTCCAAAATGTATGCTAATCCTCAAGAAACTGTTTTATTGCCAACCGCTGTTCCTACCAAGTTTGGTTAGTAAACAAATAATTATTGTCAGAATTGTTTATTTTTCAATTATTCATACTTTGATAATATTTATTTAGAATCAACCGTTGTTCATTTTGAGCCAGCTACAAATAATGAAGCCAATGAATTGGATCAAAGTACTGAATTAATTAATACTAGTCAAAATTATGTTATTCTTGAAAAACCTGTTAGTTCAAGCACACCATTGAAATCAAACTCTACAATATCAGAAACTTGTAAGTATCTGGGTTATTAATTACTATTAGATATTATATATTAATACAATACTATGTTCTATTTATTATTTTTTGTTTATATTATTATGAAGTAGTATTTATTGAAACCCATTAAATGTAAAATAAATTGTTTTTTACAGGCGTTACGTCGTCCAACAGAACAATTTCAGAAAGTAGTCAAACTTCTTCTTCTACTTCAATGTGCACCCAAACAACTCAGCTGCTATCAGTGAATACTCCAAGGAAGAAAAATTTAAGGACCCACGTTCGTGAATTGGAGATAAAATGCAAGCAGTTAGAAGAAAATTTGAATGCAAATACAAAACGTATTTCAGAAATGATTACATCTGTAGATCATTTCAATGAAGTTGTTGATACACATTTGCCACCCAACTTGGGAATGTTGATGAAGAATTATGTGAAACTAGCCAACAGAAAACCTCAAGGTTATCGTTATAATAGCAAACTAAAACAGTTAGCTCTTACAATTTATTTTTTTGGACCCATCGCATACAGATTTTTAAAAAACATTTTACAACTACCTACCCCTAGAACATTGCGAAGAATCACACAGAAAATTGAAATTGGGACAGGATTAAATGATGTTTTATTTAATTCTATGGAACTTAAATTCAAAAATTTAAAAGAAGATGCAAGAGACTGCGTTCTATGTGTAGACGAAATGTCCATCAAAACCAATCTTTTTTATAATTTATCAAAGGACACTATTATTGGATTCAATCAATCAAATGAAACAAAAACTTACGAACCAGCAAAACATGTTCTTTGTTTTATGGTCAAAAGCTTAAATTATAAGTGGAAACAACCAGTGGCATATTATTTCATTAATAACAGTTGTACAGGACTTCCTTTACAGAATACAATTTTTGCTGTAATTTCACGTCTACAAAGTATTTCTGTTAATATTAGAGTTTTTACTACTGACCAGGGAGCAAATTTTTATAGTTTTGCTAATAAAGTGTATGTTACTAGTGAACGACCATATTTCTTTGTGAATGGTTATAAAATTTACTATGTGTTTGATCCACCGCATTTATTGAAGTCGACAAGAAACAATTTTTTTAAATACAATCTTGAAGTTTTAAATAATTTGACAGATAAAAAATACTTGAATGATTTTTACCATGCTGACCAAGGTATTAATCGCTGTGCACCTAAGCTTACTGATGCACATATTAATCCAGGTCCCTTTCAAAAGATGAAAGTATCCTATGCATCTCAAGTTTTCAGTGCAACAGTTGCAGCAGGTATGCGTAGCTGTGTGGAGTATGGTACGTTACCTCGTGCTGCTGAGACTACTGTAAATTTCATAGAGTATATGGACAAACTATTTGATATACTTAACTCCAAAACAAAAGCAGCAAGTAAAAAATTAAACCTACCATTCAAAAATACTACTGACCAGAGAGACCATTTAATCATGATGTTAGATATTTTTAATAATATGCGTGTTCTTGGTACAAAAATTGTTGATGGAAATATTACATATATTGATGTTTCTAAACGCATGAAGTTTATAAGTGGATGGAAAATTACAATCAACTCATTGCTGCAGCTATGGGATGATATTCAAACACCTGGATATACATTATGCACATACAGAGTAAATCAAGATGACTTGGAAAATCTTTTTGGAAATTTTAGAAATCAAAACGGTAACAACGTAAATCCAACCCCAATTCAATTTTACTGGGCATTTAAGAAAATTTTTTTCTTAAATTATTTTAAACACTCTGATGGAGCAAATTGTTTGGAAGATTTGGATGAAATATTTGCCAGCATTGGAGATACAACAACACCTTCACTCGATTCAAATTTATTATTTCCGGAGAATAATGAGGATTCTTGTAATAATTTGAGAGTTGGAACTTCAGATTATAGAGAGCTAGAGTTTACTAATAGAAATGCTCTTTCGTATGTAAGTGGTTATTTTATAAAAAAATGTCTAGATAAACATTCTTGTTATACTTGCTTGAATTTTGCCAAAAGTCAAAATAACATTGATGAGTCATTTTTATTTACACATTTCAAGGCTTATCAAAATGAAATAATAACAGATTATGGACAGTTAAATGTACCGCCACACACTTTTCTTAATTATATTAATGAATTAGATAACATTTTTACAGAAAACTTTTCTACACTTGCTATAGAGGATAAAGTAGGATGGAAAATAAAAAATTTAATAGATAATATACCATTTACACATCCATGTCCAAATTTTGATATAGAATTTCTTAAAAGCCTTTTTGTACGATTGAGAATCTATCATGCTATTAAAAAATTAAATAAAAATTTACTATCAGCTCCTAGAAAATACAGAAAATTGGACATTCTTTCTCATTTATAATCAAAAACCTATTAACTTTATATAAGGGGACGTTACATTGGCATTTGTTATTGTAATTATTATTTTATTTTCATATTAGTATTATGTAAAAATTATATTTGACAATTATTATTATATTTTCATATTAGAATTATGTAAAAATTATATTTGACAATTATTATTATATTTTGATATTAGTATTTTGTAAAAATTATATTTGACAATTATTATTATATTTTCATATTAGTATTATGTAAAAATTATATTTGACAATTATTATTATATTTTGATATTAGTATTTTGTAAAAATTATATTTGACAATTATTATTATATTTTGATATTAGTATTTTGTAAAAATTATATTTGACAATTATTATTATATTTTGATATTAGTATTATCTATTATGTATTATATCATAGTATTAATTTTATATTAGAATTATCCTATTCTGTGGTATTATTATAAATATAAGATTATTATTAATCATGTCACTTTGAAATTTGTATCTATTATTCTATTGACTATTCTGTGTTTGTATTATGAACTTTTAAAAACTATTAATTATCTAACTTGAAATACAGTTAAAATTGAACATATATGAAGTAGCATAATTTATTTTTTCCTTCTGGTCACACTGAGTTTTCCTCCAAAAACATGGTGGACTGATTTTCACACCAGCCTATGGTTACTGTGTTATTTCTTATCAGTGTCCTTTCTGATTATTCTATTCTGTGGTTTCGTACGAATTACTGTTAATGGATATTTTATTGGCTTCGGTTGTTAAACTTAATTTCTTGTTTGTTATTTCTTCATTTGTTAACTGGTAGCTGTGGTAGAAATGTTAATAGTTTCGTTCAAATTTGTTTGAGGTGTTGATTGTGTTGTTGCATATTCGTTACTGATTGGCTTGGTAGTATATTCCAAATTGTCAGGTAACAATCTTTTCTTGGTTTCCTTTTCTAAATTAGTTTCTTCAGTTAAATTGATTTTAATTTGTTCCGTAGCGCGTCGTGCGGTACCCTTGTATTATTACTATTATATGTTCACCTATGCCGTCGCCACGGTTATTTTTGTAGCAATTAGTTATATTTTAGTATTATTCCTATTAATGCATGGCACTAGCTGTCATATTTAAATATATTAATTGATTACGTAGTCACAGCTCGATACAACTTATTTCCCAATCAGATAAAATCTGTACAAGTACCTGATGAATGTATTCAGCAGTATGCCATTCTTTTAATTCTGGAACTGCCATATAATATGATTTTAATGAAATAACATCAAGGAAATGAAAAGTCTCTCCGAGAAAACTTTTTTCGGACATAGTTTTGGTTCATACATCAAATGTAAGTGATACATAGGAAGATACTGATAAACGAGATTTTAATCTATTCTTAATAATATTGTATTTGTCATCAAGTGCTAGTTTTACTGTGGTTACCGATGGAATTTTGTATGAAGGTACAAATTCATGTAACAACCATTTAAATTGTTCACCTTCAATGACAGAAAATGACCAATGATCTTTGCAAATAAAATAAAGTAAACATAATGTTATTTCACTATAACGAACACCACCTTCTGAAACATATTAAAAATTATTTTTATTAGTCATTTTTGATTTCTCTAAATTTATAATTAAAACTAACATACCAGAATAAGAGCTAATTCGATTAAAAGCTTCGACAATAGGTTGCTTTAAAATTAGGGGACAATCCACACATTCCTATAACACATAATCAGTATACATTAATTCACACATGAAATCTAATAGCTAATGTTATTCATTTTTAATAATTAGGTAAGTACTTCTGGTCCAGAATCTTCTAATGAAAATGTAAGTCTTTGGACTTCCAATAGATGCAGACGGGGCGGGCACAGATGACCGTTTGTTACTGTGGAAATATTATTAGTTTTTATTAGGATGAATACATGAATATAAATACTTTAAACTTTCATAAGGTAAAAACTATTTTATAAAAAAACGACTTACTTTATGAAGAAGACAATTTCGACTGTTTTTTTTTTGAGATGTTGTCACATTAGTCTTTTTTAATATATTTGGATGTCTGGTCATGATATGTTTCCTTAAATTTTATGTGTTGCCACTATGCGCAACATTTTTAAGGCAATCTTTGCACATCGCATATTCATTATCTATTTTTTTAAATAAATCCAAACATCACTTTTTGGAGGTGCCTTTATAATTATTAATTTTAATTTATTAAGTCGCGACTTTAACGTCGCGACTTACTATCAGTCATATTGATAACTGATAATGAAAACTGATAAGCGATAACAAAAAAATGATTCGATACCATGAATATTATTCGATAGTAGTCATTTGTTATCGATATGAATGAAGTATTGAAACCATTATATTATCTATACAAAAAGTACTCGTATCGAAACAAAAATATCGATACTTTACTTATATCGTTAATATCGCAACGTCCGGACGCTAGTACGCGTCCCTAGTACAACTCACACTCACGCCGGTCTTTTGACATTTTTGATAACAGCCAATGGATTATTGATTGAATTAGTGAACTATACGGTCGTGCAGAAGCTGTGTGTTCAAATCACCGAATTGACATATTATTATTGTACGCTCTCGGCCAATACACTCAGACGGTGACGGATGAAAGCGAAAGCGAAATCGGTAAACGGCTAAATATTGGTGAGTAGGTACCTATCATTGAACTATAATAGTTTTGTCGTTTTTCATTCACGCGCGCGTCCCTGCTATCGTGTTTTGACATCAACGTTTAACGATGACTACAATATAAACATTCATATTTAACAACAAAGTTTAATGCTAAACACGAATTAATATTTAGAGTTGTATCGTAAATAATACTGGATACTGGGTAGGTAACATTTGGCCAATGTCAATATGGCATGTGCATATTTACCGGTGTTTTTCGCAGAGGGGGACGGTTAACAGGGCAGTACAATTAACCATATTATTCGTTAGTACTTATTATTATTATTAAATTAATATCGATATAGGGACTACCTGTGTCCTCTCAGGCGTGCAGAAATAACCTGGACGGTCTGATCAGCCCAACTTCGACTGACCGGTGGTTATCGTTTTTTTCAAAAAGAACGATTTCAAGCAGCACATCCTGAATTCGAGACTAGTGTTGTATGTACGTGGCCCTCCATGGACACGGTAAACATTTGACACAATAAATAATATATATAGTTATTATAGTTATAGTGTTATGTGTAGTAGGTAGTGGATTAAGTACATCATACATGGTATCTCACATATTATATGTTAATACTGTCTTATTTTTTTCAGTGTTATTGAATCATTTCACCAAATCAACTGCTAATATCACTTAACAACCATAACATTTTCCATTCATGTCAAATCAATCGCCATCATAGAGACTAGTGTTGTATGTACGTGGTCCTCCATAGACACGGTAAACATTTGACACAATAATTAATATATATAGTTATTATAGTTATAGTGTTATGTGTAGTAGGTAGTGGATTAAGTACATCATACATGGTATGTCATAAATTATTATATTATAATACAGTCTTAATTTTTTCAGTGTTATTGAATCATTTCACCAAATCCACTGCTAATTACAACCATAAAATTTTCCAGTCATGTCAAATCAATCGCCATCTAAATCAGACTTGACTAATTGTTCAGTGACGGGCAGCAACAATGGCGTTGGTTTTAAGCCAATTAGAAATTTCGAATGGACTACAAGACTTGAAAAATGTTTGCTACTAAACATGGCCCGTCTAAAGCCTAGTGGTAAGTCTGAAGCACAGCTGTTCGCCCCTTTTCTTTAGTTATATGCATCAAGATTGTATGAAATTAGGTCATGTTCCTCAAATCAATTAATTATTAAGTTTATATAATAGAATCTATACAGTAATAATGAATATTTCTATTGTAAATTGTTTTAGTTAATTAATTATTAAGATATACCAAATGTATATAATAGCATATTTACTTAAATAATATTTAGTATTTAGTATACACATTCTAAATTCTAATTACTGTATTATCATAAAGCGCAATATGAAATCATTCGATATGATTTAGTGTCAGGATTATTTTAATGGTTTTATTTAATTTAACATTGAATATTTTTCAATTGGTTATTTTTTGGTTTATAATAGGTACTTAAGCCAGAATTTTTTTCCTTGTTCTAGTTTAAATATTTTTAAATAAAGTTTGGTGAATGTCCATAACAATTAGGTATGTCTGACAAAATTACCATAAGTCAATATTAATATATCCATGAATGAAAAAGTATATAAACATTTTAATCTAGCAACAACACATATAGTAGACAATGTCATTGATTTATTGTTAAGCCTGTTGGAATTGGCTAAGAGGGAAGTTTCCTTTTTTTCCGTCTTGCACTCATATAATACAATAATATACCTAAAACCTATTGAAGTTTTTTAACCTTAATTATAAAGAATACCACTATCTACATTTTTTCAGAAGCTTTTTTTTTTAATATTCTTATTTTAATGAAAGTTATTTAACTATAAATAACTAAAAAAAAAACACTATCTAAACACATTAATACAAGTATCATAATTGGCCGATTCACTCTAGTTTTTAAACTAACGGAGCTAAACATGATTTGCTGAGCATAAATTTGGTATGCTATTACACACTATTTTTTGATTGCTCATTTATTTCTTCCAAATTACAATTTTATGATGATTATATTACATTTTATAATTCTTCCTTGGAGAATGGTGTAATTTCCATATTTTAATCATTTTCAGAGATTATTATCAATTATTGTATCTTCAAAAAATAAATGATAGGATATAGGTATTAATAGTGATGTAAATTTGTATAATACAAATGTATAAAATTGTATTATACTGGTATTATACACGCTGTATAGAATTATTTTATACAATGGTATAAAATCTGTACCTATAAAACTTTTTTTTTCGCTAAGTGGTTAAACTGTTTACTTTATACATTGTCATATTTTGTCATATTTTTTATTTTTTTTTCTATTATTTTATTTTCTATTATTTTTTTTTTATACTAAACAGGAAACTAAAAGACTTAAGTGTTAAAATTGTTACTATAACCTATAAAGGATTACTATTTACTTTTGTTACTTATTTAATATTTTACATTAAACATTTATTTTAGTTATTATTTTAGAAAAAAAAAACCAAAAGAGTTATTTATGTTTATTAAAATTGTTAATTATTACTTTACTTGTTGACTTTGTTATTACTTTTGAATTTAATTTATATTATTATTACTTTATATTACTATTGTCTATTTTAATTTG
>NC_042493.1:114146206-114147057 GCF_005508785.2 Acyrthosiphon pisum
AATAAAAATTTACTATCAGCTCCTAGAAAATACAGAAAATTGGACATTCTTCTCATTTATAATCAAAAACCTATTAACTTTATATAAGGGGACGTTACATTGGCATTTGTTATTGTAATTATTATTTTATTTTCATATTAGTATTATGTAAAAATTATATTTGACAATTATTATTATATTTTCATATTAGAATTATGTAAAAATTATATTTGACAATTATTATTATATTTTGATATTAGTATTTTGTAAAAATTATATTTGACAATTATTATTATATTTTCATATTAGTATTATGTAAAAATTATATTTGACAATTATTATTATATTTTGATATTAGTATTTTGTAAAAATTATATTTGACAATTATTATTATATTTTGATATTAGTATTTTGTAAAAATTATATTTGACAATTATTATTATATTTTGATATTAGTATTATCTATTATGTATTATATCATAGTATTAATTTTATATTAGAATTATCCTATTCTGTGGTATTATTATAAATATAAGATTATTATTAATCATGTCACTTTGAAATTTGTATCTATTATTCTATTGACTATTCTGTGTTTGTATTATGAACTTTTAAAAACTATTAATTATCTAACTTGAAATACAGTTAAAATTGAACATATATGAAGTAGCATAATTTATTTTTTCCTTCTGGTCACACTGAGTTTTCCTCCAAAAACATGGTGGACTGATTTTCACACCAGCCTATGGTTACTGTGTTATTTCTTATCAGTGTCCTTTCTGATTATTCTATTCTGTGATAGTGGTTCATTCGACTTATTCGCATTCGACAAGTGAAAAAAACATCTTATGGATTTCAGTTCAAGACACGAT
>NC_042493.1:114147157-114150111 GCF_005508785.2 Acyrthosiphon pisum
GATCGAAATCTACCCTACGATTACGACGCAAATTGTAAAATTTAATTTGATATTAATCCGAATCTGGACAAAACACAGAAAAGTAAATTATTGTCCTTGCTACAAAATTACGAGTCAGTTTCCTCAAATTCTAAATGTGACTTGGGAGATTCAAAAACTAAACCAGTAGACATTTTTTTAGACAAAGATATTCCAATAAATCTCACAAATTTCAAAATGAGTAAATTTGAGAGGGACGAAATCGAAGTAAGACACATTTCATTAAATTCAAACAATCCAAATATTCATAGCCGATGTAAAAATATAAAACCTAAACCTTATACGGCATTTCAAAAAGTCGACCAAAATATACCTCACGATAGTTATGATTAATGCAAGAAAAAATAAATTTTCGGATATGATTTAGGGTCACACACCGAGGTCGAGTCTCCGAGACCTCGTTAATATAAACAAATCGACACCCGCGAGAGCGATAGGTGAGGAGTTACAAAGGTGTTCACATATCACGTTATTCGTTATTAGTAATAACTTATTACTTATTTATTAACCTAGTACCTACCTATTGTATGCCAGTATTTTTAAAAATAAAGTTGTTATTTATTTATTTATCAGGTTTATATACCTACTTATTTTTTAGTTTTTATTACCAAAATTGCAATATATTTTATGATTTTTCAAAAATAATATACATGTTGCTACATAGTAAATATATTTAAGCATATTTTGAGAATTTCGACGGCATATTTCGATAATTTTAGGTGCAACAAGTCAAGTCTTGAACCCTAAATTTATTTATATACGTAAACTGTAAAAACATGGTTTTAATCTATACTTAAAACACCCCCCCCCCCCCCCCCCCCGCCCATTTGATAATCCTGGCTACGCCACTGTCATCAAATATATTTATTTTAATATCATACGGTAACAAACCGTCTCCGCTCAGGATCGTTTTTCGTACTTATACAATGATATGAAATCATTGAATTCAAATTTAACACCATCCAACACAGTGACGCACTTTTTTTTATTTTTTGTCATCACCTTTTAGGACAGTAAAAAATGCTTGGATTTTTTTCAACAGTATCTTTTTTGATAGGAAAGTGAATCTAGTTGGTACTTTGGGAGGTCTAAAGTAAAAGTTTCCCAGTAATTTTCAAAAGCAACGTGAGAAATATAAGAAATATTAAGGAAAAACGAAGATCCATAGTCAAAATTTTTTTTTATAAGCATTTAAAAGTCAAATTTTGACAAAATATATTAAATTTTAATTATTTTTAGTTAAAAATGTATAAAATGTTTAACTTTTATAGCTAAGGATTAAAAACAAGGTCCCCCGTAAATAGGTTTTATGTAAATTGCTTTATTCACAAAAATATCATCAAATATACTTAGTAATATCATAGGCTGACTGACCGTTTTCGCTCAGAATCATTTTTCTAATACAATCATTGAATTCAAATTTAACACGATCCATTACAGTGACCCACTTGTAACCTACTGTAAAGCAGAGCGACATCCACTTACCAACCTTTTTTAGTTTTATTTTCTATAAATATCAATAAAATGTTAATTGTTGGGTAAAAAGCATGACAATTTAATATAAGGCTTCTGATATATCGTTACAATAGCATTTGAATAATATTAAAGCCTATAATACATAGGCACGTTTTTTTTTTATAAGCATTTAAAATTTGATTTTTGACAAAATTGTAATTGTTTTGTAGTTAAAAATGTATAATATGTTCAAATTGTATTGCTAAGGATTGAAAATTTAAAATATGGTTCCACATAAGTTACTTTATTCACAATAATATCTTCAAATATATATATATATATATTTATTACTATATTTATTGTTTCAATACAATAAGTATTAATACAATCGCTTATTATAAATTATAAATTTACAAATTGTTGTTTATAGTGGTAGACATGTTTGAACATAATAGATACAATCAAATTTAAAAATTAAGTTAATGAGGATAGGTCTGAGGAAAAGGTAAGAATATATGTGTTATAATATTATGGGGAGATAATGCCTTAATATGTAATATAACATAATTTATGAAATTATTTATAATCATTAACATTAAATGTAATTAATTTAGTCTTTTAGATTCAGATCAAGTACTAACAACATTTTTGATAGTATGATTTGGCATTTTATCAATATTCAAATAACTGGATGGTTACAATAAATAATATTATTAACTGTTGCCACTTGGGCTTGTTACGATGATGCTATGTTAAGACGCCTGGTATGTCTGACATAGGCAACTTAAAGTGCGCTACCTTTAATTGATAGGCAACAAGATACAACTATGATAGGAGGGGACCAAAAGAGACTTAAAATTACGGGACCAAGGAAGTTGAATTTATACACGGGAATAAGGAAGATAAGGTTAATTATAAGGGGGGAATGTCTTGGTGGTCGGAATCAGTTTGGTGCAATGACCACCAAGCTTACATAAACCGGACGAATACTTAAATCTACGATGATAATGATTTGGATGACAACTGCAACAAATGATGAATGACGGCGAATGGACACGAAGACCTTGGCGGCCTCTCACACACCACAGCGAGTGCTGGCGGTCTTACGCAGTGAATGGTGGCACCAATCCCGATCTCGGGCTACTGAAGAGCACCACCCAACGTTGTCTCAATGATGATTTAGTGTAGATGAGTTAACAGTAATAAGATACATCCACAAATACAATAAAAACTCTCTTAAGTGCTGGAAATAGGGTGCTTTATTGTAACAATAACAACAAGTCCCACAACGGTTACTGGTCGCAATGACTCAGCTGGTACAGAATTGAATATTATGTGTCACAATGACAGAACAGGTAGGTAATATACAGGGCTTGGAAGTTGTAGCAAATGCATATTTTTTTCTTGGTTCGTACTAGAACATCCAAAGTAAGATACAAATATGTATCACACTTCTCTGA
>NC_042493.1:114150308-114151992 GCF_005508785.2 Acyrthosiphon pisum
GATGTCTATGAGCTCAACAATTTTATAAAATTGTATAATTACATTTAAATTTTTAAAATAAATTTAATTTTTTCAATTCAAACGCATATTTTTTGATTTTTTGTGCTATTTATAGCGCATATTTTGGAGTTTTTAAGTGCATATTTAAGAGCTAAAAAGTAACATTTTTAGTGCTACAACTTTCGAGACCTGGTAATATATAATGCGTATTTCTTACGTATTGCCGCAGTGGCAATAATAACAGACAACTATTCCGCGTTGTTCCAATAGCAGAAAAGAATTAACGACGAAGAACAAAACAATATTTTTTTTTGTGGTAATACGTAGATGTGTGTGAAAAAACTTAAAGAAAAAACTAATGACAATAATAAGGGCCGCGTAATCACAACGAGCAATTAAACAGCTGATATTAAAACAAAGACAATATGACGACAACGATAACAATAATAATAAATTAATTTATATAGGTACCTACAGGTGATTATAATTCACATACCTAACGAGTAACGTTTGAGGGCGAGGAAGAGAGATAAAGATGAGTCGCCACTGCTGTGTTGTTCTGCATATCGCATAATAATAATAACAATGTGTTGCGGCAACATTAACTAATAAAAATATAGTGGCGCAAATAAAGAAATAATTGTCTATGGTCAGTTAAAAATAAAACGGGTATACTGAAAAAAAATAAAATATGAAATTGAAATAATATCAATAGCATTGAAGTGATTTTAATATCTACGCAGCATCATTGAGTCCAGTGATTTGTATATGGTCAAGTCAATATCCATTCTGAAATAAAATAAAAATATATAATTATTTAATTGTACGGTTTAGGTTTCCTAGGTATAATAATACAAAATTACATTATTCCTATAAATCGGTATAAATGGAAATTATAATTTTTCACTGCATAATATAGCATTTTTGATAAAATAGAATAAATTAATAAATTAATTGAATACCGCTTAAAATATTAAAATTGTTCTTACGTGAATGTAATAGTAGTAAAATTACATTCTTAAGAGAATGTCAGCGCACTTTTTTTTTCTCTCTCTGGCCTTCTGGTCAACAAAGACAAAACACTTTTACACAAAATCATTTTTTCTAAGTTTCCAAAGTAATCTACAGACCATAGGTTAGGAACGACTGTCTTAAATAAACTTAACACTCACACAAATAACAATCAGACAACTCAACAATTATTATAATAAACTTGACTAACGTTAGGTATGAAATTGTTATAAATAAAAGAGTAACCAAAAAAATATCAATAAATGATTATTTCAATTTTAACAACATAATTAATACATTCCAGAATGTACAAAAAGTTAATATTTAGAATGCAAAAGAACTTACATTTTAATTTTATTAGCCACATAATCTAATATAGTTGGTGGGTAGACCATTGCTGTTTTTATACATTTTAGATCAAACAATGACATTTCATACTTTTTCCCAATTTGTTGCAGTTTCTCGAGTGATACTTCAGATATCTTCTCAATAAGATTTCTAAGTAATTGTAAATATTATTAATAATTAATAAATATAACTTAAAAATATCATACAAATATGTTCATTACCGATTATAATCCGGCAACAACTTTCTAAAATGAAACAATACAGATTGTTTTTCTACATCACCTATTAACTTTTCTCTTTCAGCAATTTCAAAGGTTACAGAACA
>NC_042493.1:114152567-114156669 GCF_005508785.2 Acyrthosiphon pisum
AAACTGAGGAGAAGTTACACATTATTTTATTAATGACTTATTTACTTGAAAGACAAATGAAATAACAGAAAAAATGTTCACATAAAAATTGAGATGATGGCGTTCTATTTCTGAATTTTAACACATCAAATGAAGGGTCCGGTGTAAGAACTGGGTATCTTCACTTTTTTTTCAAATGTGACTTTTTCATGAAATTGTATTTATGGAGAAAATAGCTACAACCAGGACCTCGACCAGGACCCTTCAAATATTTTCGAATTTAACAATAATATCAGTATAATTAATTGTAGTACCATCACAATTGACTGTTGTGTCCTTAACAAATTAACCATAATAAATTGGTATATTTGTTTAGAAATTCATTTATTCAATTATTTTACAAACTAAATAAATATTTAATTTGGTTAAATATACATATAAAAATTTTACCTCACATTCAATTTTTGCATTTGATAATTTATTCAACTGCCTTTTTTTCAAACTCTCTTCCCATGATTTTTTTTGTCGTTCTTGTACTCTTTCTTTTCCTTCTTTACCATGCTCCTCTTGATTTTTTATACAGAAGGTATTCCCCTAAAAATTACTCTATTACCATTGATTAAATACTTTTTCAATATTCCTTTCCAAAATGTTTTTTCTTCATGTCTAGTTGTTTTTATATGTTCAATTTATTCAATTTTTGCTCCAACTGAAAATATTAGTAATATATATTAATGTTGGTAGAACCATAATGTATTTTTATTTAATTTCTTTAATACATTGTATATTATAGTTATAATAGGTACAGTATTTGGACGGCGTTCGGGAAAAAGGGTATAAGTCATTTTTTTGTCATTTTGACATTATGCATCAATTTTGTAGGAAATTTCACACCGGATCTAATGGCGGCACTGAAAACAGTCCATCTGTTTTAAATATTGTGTAAATTGCATGTGCGAAAAGGCATAAGTCAAAAAGTGTTAAAAAAAGTTTGTGAAAAAGGGTATAAGTCAATTTTATACTAGCTAATATTATAATATATTTTTATATGACGCGTATTTTGTTTTTTGTATAGACGTCATTTTTTGTTTATAATAAAGTTATTTTAATATTTTGTATTGTTATAATACTTCGTTGCAAGATGACTTCCAAAAGAACGGCACAACTTTTAAATTTGGCACGAAGTAAGTACCTAAATTGTTTTGAATTAAATGATATATTTTATATTAGTTTAAACAATAATATTATTTAAAATAATCTGTTCAAAAGTAAACTAAATACTTTATAGGTATACTAATATCATAATATTATAATATTTTATTTGTAGACACAATTTAGTAAAGTTATGATTAATTATTATTTATATTTTAGATATTAATATAAAAGATCCTTTAAATACCACCATACCAATGCGTCAGAATTTAATTAATGAGTTTAATGCTACTTCTAAAGAATATGTGAAGGTGAGAATTTTAATTCATTTCTTGTAGGTAGATAATTGAAAAATAATAATTTATTTAAAAATAAAAGTAATTTCGTCGATTCAATTTTTATAAAAATATTTTTGTTTTATTTAGGACCAGAAAAATGTAAGTTAATACAACATACAAACCGAGATACAAACTGAGTTCAATAAAAATGAAAACCATTGTTATGAGGTTGACACTTCAAAAACAAATTATGTACAGGTCAATAGAAACTTATTGTAACTTCTTTAAATTGAAAATGTTAACTTTTTATAATATCTAATATAATAATCTTTTGATGTTATATTGTTGTGGCTAGGAATGGGTAAATCAATGTGATTCTAATCCTGATAATAATAATGAAAATAATAATATAGTAATGCTAAATGGAGAGAACTATGAGATTGTGATACAAGAACCAATCTATAGGGATGGTATTAGTGAAACATTAGGAACACCTGAACATGAATCAGGTATTAATGTTAAAAATATAGTATGAAAATCTTAAAGGGTTATGTTTAAGTAAGTCTTAATTATATACTTTTTTTAAATACTAGTTGCTGTTATGGATGTTGATAGTAATAGTTATAATGATTTTAATAATGTATTAATGCAGCAAGATAATTATAATGATATTGGTCTTAAACCAGGAACGCCTGAACATGAATCAGGTATTAATGTTAAAAATATAGTATGAAAATCTTAAAGGTTGTTAAGTAAATGTATTTTTTTTTTTAAATCTTAGTTACTGTTATGGATGTTCATAAAAAAAAGCGGACTAGTAAAAAAGGAATCACTAGACAATTTAGGGAAAATATAAAAACAAAAAAGAATAGTGGTAAAGAATATATGACACAACAAGGCAAGCTAGTTCCAGCAAGGATGTTAAAACCATTAATGGATTGTAGGTCTAAATGTAAAGATAAAATTGATATCAATTTACAACAAACTTTATTTGATGGGTATTGGTCCTTGAACTCATATGATAGACGAGTGTCTTACATGGCAAATCTCATAGTTCTTACCAATAAAATTGCTAATAGAAAAAGAACTGACAACATTGAGAAGCAAAAAAATCGACAGGTTACTTACAAATATTTTATTCCTAAAAATAATGAATTGATTGTTGTCTGCAAATTATGTTTTTTAAGTATATTTGGAGAAAAACCAAAATTTATACAAAAAATCTGCACACAAAAAGTTCAGTCACCTGTCCAAAAACAGACACCCGATAAAAGAGGTAAAAGAGCACCCAGAAATAAATTGAGTAAAAGGAGTATTGACTTAGTTCAAGATCATATAAAAATTCTCCCATCTTATGAAAGTCACTATTGTCGTAAAGAGACTACGAAAAAATATTTACCAGCTTATTTCACTTTGAAATTAGTTTATGATGATTATGTAGAAAATGTTGATAATCCTGTTAGTATGTCTGTTTATAGGCAATATTTTAAACAAGCTGGTTTAAAAATAAAACAACCCAAAAAAGACACATGTGCACTCTGTGATCGTTTTAAAATACAGATTTCCAATAATATTTCCTCAAGTGAAGAAAAGGCTGCTTTAATTATAAAAAAGAATAAGCATCATGCTGAAGCAGAAGAAACGTATGAGGCCAAAAGAAAAGATTCAAAAACAAATGATGTCAATAAATGTGTAATAGCTTTTGACCTACAACAATGTCTGCCCACTCCAAGTTTGGAATCATCTGTTGCTTTTTACAAGCGACAACTGTAGACCTTCAATCTTACAGTTCATAATATACAAACTTCAAATGCATCATGTTATATATGAAATGAGACCATCGCAAAACGTGGTGCTAATGATATTGGGTCATGTGTGTTTCATTATTTAGCAAACTTGCCACTAAATATACATGTTGTCATGTACAGTGATAATTGTGGTGGTCAAAATAAAAATTCTATTTTCATGGCCATGTGTTTGGCTTTTATAGAAAAACAAGATACAATTCAAATTATTGATCATAAATTTATGATCTCCGGACATACTCGAATGGAGTGTGACTCAGACCATGGCCGAATTGAAAAAGCAAAAAAAAGGTATGCTATTCAAATTAATCATCCTTATGATTGGGCCCAATTAATCCGTTATGCTGGCAAAGAAAAATTTAACGTCATTGAAATGCAACAAAGTAATTTTCAAGATTTTAATAGCTTATTAAAAACTAAATATAAATTTAAAAAAAAAAATGAGGCAGGACAAGTATTTTCTTTTAGAAATGTACAATGGCTACGATATAATAAATCTGACAAAAATATTGTGTCTTACAAATTATCTTTGAATGATGATGAAATATTTCATAAAATGGACTTAACCAAAAGGAATGCTTTATGCGATACACCAATACCCAAAGCATATAATGAAGAATTGCCAATAACTGAAGAGAAGACAAAAGATTTAATGTCATTACTACAGTTCATTCCAGAGTTATATCACACATTTTATAAAAACTTAAAAACAAAAAATGATGTAAGTGATCCATTTGTGTTTGATGAAGGAGAGTAAGTTTTCATCATATTTAAAATTTAGTCTTATTTTATTCTCTTCTTATATTATTCAATATTAATTGCAACTTTTAATAAACCTTGTTGTTTTTTTTTTATCATTTTAATAAATGCATGTTCTTAAAGCAAATA
>NC_042493.1:114156731-114164864 GCF_005508785.2 Acyrthosiphon pisum
AAAGTAAGGATCTCAATAATATAGAAAATGTTTTATTTTTTTTTAATACATATTTGTATAATGTGGTTATAATTACCTAATATAAAATACAAAAAGCTTATATTTTTTATATTATTATGTCAATAATAAAATTATATTATACCTATAGCTATATGATTAAAAATTTGTAAAATAAAAGGAAATTACGATAATTCAGAATATTGTGTATTTATTATTTTTATTGTTTAACTACCTATGTGTATAAAACAATACAAATTAAAAAAATGTATTATAATTAATTAATCATAATAATAATATAAAATATATTTTTTTATATTGTTTAATACTTATACCCTTTTTCACAATGAATATTTTCAAAAAATATATACATTTATAATGGTGAAAAAAGGTATAAGTCAGTAGTGAAAAAGGGCATAAGTCACTATATTTCAATATATTCAGTGCAATAGGGAATAAGTCATCTATAATTTATAAAATTAACTTTTTCATTAAAACTATATAATTTTAAATTATAATAAAAATAGTTTAATTAATTAAAAATACGTCCATTACCATTCTTACAAAAAAAATAGAACTAATCAGTTTTTTTCGTAAGTTGTTAAATTTGACTTATACCCTTTTTCCCGAACGCCGTCCATTTTAAAAATCATAAAGTTGTGTTACTTATTTACTTAAATACCTAAATCATACGTTTGCTCAAGATTCATTATTCATCAATTTGTTGGAATTATAGTCATCCAGTGGAGAATAAAATATCAAAAGAACAACTATTTCTTAATGGCAATTGGTGTGACGGGTAAAATTCACTCAGCCAGGATCTTGGTGCTTGAACTGGTAGCCGAAGACAGTAATAAACCATTTCAGAATGTTCACTGATTTTTTCATGCCGCCAAAGAACTGTCAACGATTAAAAATTTTACGATTCTCAGTAAAGAGTGAACACATTGCAAAATAAAATGAGGACAATCTAGCATGAGGCGATAGCATGTACGTTGTGATCTCGAGCAGATTACCCGCACAAACCGTCCACAACACAGTCGTTGGTCGTTACATCATATTTTGTGAACGAAAAAAAAAGCAACCCATAAATATTACCCAGAGTGAAGTATCCTTGGACCAACGTCTCCAAACACGACCGTGATGACAGTACGCAGACATTTATACTAAGACTCGAATTTTGAACAATTGACCCGATGAAAACGGTCATAGTGCTTCTCGCTGAGCGTCACGTCTAAAGGAGCCATTCCACCGCGCTTGTCGTTCATGACGTGTAATCTGCCTGACGATCACGACGACGGACTCCAAGACCGAAAAACCGGCGGAAAAACGATGGTTGTCGGTGCGACATAACAGGTGGTGTGCGCCGTACAAACGGTTTGATTGACATTTGACAGTAATTTTTTAACAATAATAATGACGATAATCAGCGGCCGGAGAGGAGAAACTCGAACGAGACTGCCGTTATCACTATAAGTTATGAAATATTAAAGTTAGCAATATTATTGCCGAATGCCGGACGTTAAGGACGTTAACGTAGAACGATCATATTATCGGTGAACTTGTTTCTTATCAAAATATCATTACAATCGTGATAAAAGAACAAATATCCATACCAACAATTAATAGACTATTTTGGAATAATTTTGCGATCATTACAAAAATATTATTCTTTGATCATATTATTACAATATTGTATCACAGAATAGAATAATATTCAGAATATTATCTAATATAATTCTGTGCTTGTATAATATTATGATTTAAGATTACAATTATTGCTGTGATAACACTACAGGGTATTGCTGTTGTAGTGATAGTATTTCGGTAGTGATCACAGATATCAAAGAATGGATTGGCCATGGCTACATTAGCAAACAGAGACAAGGGTGCCGGAATGGGGAAGAGAGAAAGACTGTTTTATATCATTGCCTCTCATTCTGGCAGAGGTCTTACCTCAATATATCCTCAAAATATTTACATGTTCGTTCCCGTATGACAAGCAAAAATGGCCTATCCATTCTTTAATATCTATATGGTAGTGATATGGACTTTTGTATGATATCGAGAAGCCAAGTAATGGCCCACAGGATTCCAAACCAGACGACAGTGACGGCGTTTTTCCATTCTCTGGTGATGTGATCAAGCATTCAGTTATTAAAAAATAATGATAGCTCAAATACAGATTGTCAAATACAGCGATGTACCAACACTTGTTACTGAAAACGATGAAATAGAAAACGCTAGGAAAGTAGCAGTGTTTGTCAGGAAAGTATTACGCAATGACATACACAATGAGAAGATGGAATGGCCATTATGTTTATTGGTAAGAATTTATTCTATAAAAATATATTTGCGGGGAACATGTAATTGATTTATTGATGTTTGATTTTAGATTGAATCCAAACGATCGGTCAACATTTCTCAACAAGAGCTTAAAAACATGATCATAATTAAAGCTGCTGAAAGCATGCAGTGCTTGTAAAGAACAACAACGCTCATATTAAAAAATGCATAGGATTATTGAACCATGTAAATACCGTAAGTCTCGAACTGGAACTTTTGAATAGAGTGCCTGATATTGAAGTCAAATATTCCAACAAATGTCAACTCTTTGTCATGCGTGTCTAAAGAAAATAAGTCAGGTAACAATTCAGAATCTTAGACAACTTCACTAGTCAAACACTAAGAATTATTTGAAAGACTCTTCCAAATCATTTTCCTAATTGTTGTTTTGAGTAAAAACACTAAAAACAAAGCTGGAATTTTTTGCTAAAATATACTAACGTAGACTATAAAGGACGTAGAACAAAATGATATCATTACTAGAGATTGTTTATTGTAATTAATTTTTTTATTTTCAAATTGTATAAATCAAATTATAGAGGCTCGAAAAAAGGAATGGAATTTTCAAAATAAATTGGTGGTAGAGTGGAAAATCCTACAATTAAAACTGGTAAATATTGGATTTTTTTTCTAATAGATATTTATAAAAGTTAACATCATTATTATATTTTAGCCGTCAATATTTAGCCATATTCTATATTGTCAAAGAAGAACTTCCTCCACACTGGGATTGAGATTTGTTTTTTGGAGTTGACAAACATTGTATTGCGACAGATAGTGACGCACATTATGATGACAATGTAAGGAAATTTTAAGTTAAAAAATTGGTGGGAATAGTATGATGTTCATGGAATTCTCATAGTTATAAAATATACTGTATAAAATTATTATAAAAACTTATTTCTTGGTACAAAAAAAAAAAATCATACTACACTTTATACGCAACTTGTTACTTTTCTAAAATTAGTAATTATTATCAAATCTACTAACCTACATTTATATTGACAATTTATTTCAAAAATAAAAATATACCAGTGATTTAGCATCTTTAATCGGCATATTTGATAGTTATTATAATAACAAACAAACAAAATACAAGGCTGGGGATTAACGAGTTAAAAAGTTAATCTTATTTTAACTTTTAACTTTATAGTAACTTTTGGATTTTCATTAATTTAACAATTAGGTATCTGACTAAATTTATTTTTGAATTAACATTAAATGAACGAATTCATTTTTCATTTTAAGAAGTAAGTTAAGTTAATTTATTTTGTTTTATTTGTACTACATTTCACTATCAGTCTATTTTGTTTTCAAGTCAAAAAATATTTACTATGAATTGTTTAAGGTTAAATATTTATAATTCTCCTATCTAACTTATTAGATAATATGTAATTATTATTCTTTATTTAGAAACTAAAAACTTCAATGAAATACATA
The DNA here is from genome assembly GCF_005508785.2 of Acyrthosiphon pisum. Taxonomy (NCBI): domain Eukaryota; kingdom Metazoa; phylum Arthropoda; class Insecta; order Hemiptera; family Aphididae; genus Acyrthosiphon; species Acyrthosiphon pisum. The sequence continues at coordinate 114,160,515 of NC_042493.1, forward strand.
CTATATGGAAATACTGTATAAAGTATAAACATTGCAGTCTATAATTTAGTTATGGGTCAATAAAAAAAAAAGTACTCTTGTTCTATAAAAAAAAAAACTTTTTTTAACTTAATTTAACCATTTTTTCTAATTTATTAGGTACCATACCTACTTTGCTGAGTTTTTCTGCACATACCTGCAAGTACTGAGGAATAAAGCGAAGTGCGCACTGTCTTCACTCGACTTCAGAACGACAAACACTAGTAATCTTTGGCCGATTGAGGTTGATACAAATTAATTGTGGTTTGCTGCAATTATCTGGAATCTGGATCGATGATGTGCTGTCTTCAATTCTTCTTTTCTTAAAATTTTTATTTTGAGTTGTTAACCGGTTGAAGGATATTAGAGAAGTGACTATAATTTTACATACACTACTTTCATCCTTCTTAATTACACAATTATCATTTTAAACGATTTAGCTTAGTTTTCATTAGCTGTGTTAAGATCTTCTATATCAAAATTCGTCTGCACCATCGCTGGAGATCATTAGCTTACCATCACATCAGATGCTCCCATGTTTAATGTTTTCTTCAATATGTATTCTTTCTGTTACCCCGCTGTTATAATTTGTATATATATATATATATATCAGTAGTTAATATATTTGTTCCTTCTGCGGTAGACACTGTATTTTGGGTTAGGTTTTTGGAGTTGTTTGTCTTTGATGTGCTCTTCCTTTATGTTTTAGTATTCCACTTAAAATAAAATACTTTGACAACATTCAAATTTTTCCCTGAGTATTCTCAAAGCGTGTATTACAATTTTTCTAGAAACCATATCAACCATAAGCAACCATATCTTTTATGTCTATAAGACTTTAAGATAGTGGAATGAATATTGCTACTATATATCAAAAATTCCTCATTGTTTTTATCTCATAATAGGTGACCCTATGCACTTCGTTTCCCTCAAAAAATGACAACCCTTAAAAAAATTGTGATTGTTTAAATCCTTTTGGGTGTAACTCGCAGCAGTATGTGTAATTCAGCCACCTTGGTAGGCAATCGGATCGCGGACATTGTCCAACAGCATATCAAGTAGATATGTATATCTAATGTTTAAAATGTCGGACCACAGTGTTTGTTATTGAAATCCTCAGCGACGGCTTGACCGAAACGAAATTATGTTTTAATTATTAATAGATGTATAAATCTCTAATGAAATGGATCAAGTATGATAGAGAAAACAGGAATAAACATTTATCAGACTTAATGGAATACTTTCGGTTACCAATTGTTTCCCATATATTTTTTGAGTGAACTGTTGATAAAGAACCAGTTTTGAAGTTAAATAACAATTGTAACCATATAATATTTTTACATTTGATTTTCTTCTTTTTCCAAAATATATTATGTTATTAGGTAGAAAATATTTAGATGAAGTTATACTGTTCATACGGACCTTGTTACTAAGTTAGAAGCACCAAATTTTACTTATTGCAGTATGTTTTAATTATAAGTAAAAAAGCCAAACACCATCTTCCAACCTAATCTTAATTATTAATAAAATTTAACTTCTTAGACCCTGGCTGTTGAACTAGGCAATTAATAATACCCTCTATGTGCTTTCCAAATTCCATTATAGTAATAACGCTCAAAACATTTTGATGGTTAAATTAATGGGTCTTGTAAATAGATTTAATATTGATTTGTTTTGTAGTCGTATGTTATATTGTCTTTTTTAATGTATACCTTAATTATGTCATTAATAATTTAAGAATACTTATAATATTTTTTTTTCTTTTTCACATATTATTATTATTGTTTATAATGTTGCTACATATCAATATAACTGTGTAAGATGTACTACCAAGCAATTGTTGTAATTATATTTTTCACTGTGCATAGTCCGTTTAAATAGTTAAGAATATGGTAGTATAGTGTAGTCTAGTTTTAGTATAATATGTAATAATTGTAACTCATAACTCATATTATGTAATTAATAATTAAATTGTTATTATAGGCCAGGGGACACATATAACATTTTCATCCTAATAAAATTAATGTTTCTGGAATATCTTCTTTAAACATTAATTTATTAATAATTCCTAAAATATAAAATTTTTATAAAATGTAGTTATTGGTGAATTTTTCATTTATTTTTATTATACCTATATATACAGATAAATAATTTAATTATTTTCTTAAGAAATTGAAATATTTTTATAAATTATAGAATTATTTCTTTATCAGTAGTTTCATTTTATAATGTAGAGTCCCACAAATAAAGAATTTTATAAATTTCACATTTTATTGAGGCCTTCACACAATATGATATTATTATTATGATTCACAGACAAAATTGAAATTTTTTTTTTATAAATTGTTGATATTAGTTGCAGATAATAATAAAAAGAGTAGAGATTAAAATATATAATTTGTATAGTGGTTGCCATTGGTTACTAAGGTAAAACTGTAGAGTATGCATAAAAATGTCACGTTTACATTGCATCTTGAAACCATATGTATGTTTGTAGCTTATATTCTTAGATATTGATTTTAGAAATCTTAGAAAATATAAGAAAGTAGTTAAAAAAATCTAATCCATGACTTGTGGGGCCCATATAGGTCGAGTTATTTCACAAAGCTAGTTGTACTGATGTCGATTTTCCCGTGTACTATGGTACATACACTCAAACAGAAATACACCTATATAGCATTGTATTTTACATACTTTGTTTATTTATTCTTGAGCAAGTCCGGTTTTACAGCTATTTAATATCAAACGTAAAAATGGATGAACCTTATGCAAATCCAAAATTTTGACCAATTTTCATAATAAAAAGAAGCTGAATCTATTGACAAATGCATTTTTTATAACTTACTTTTTACTTTTCATCACATAAATGTTGAATATAGTTGACATATGAAAAACTATCATTATTGTATTTATATATTGTTGGCATTGGTCACTGAAAATAAAATAGTTATTATGGTTGGATATAATTTTAGACCAGTCTGTTATTTTTGGTCAAAAAAACTCAAATAACTGTGATAAAAATCGGGGCAGTTTACATTTAACAGAGTTTCATATAGGTTAAATCCACAAGGTTTTAATTTATCACAGACAACAACCAAAAGTCAACAAATTTCCACTCATAATTGTATTGTTTTTTTAGCCTAAACCTAATAGAAATAATTGAAATAATAGTTATTTTATTTGAGTATTCTAAATTAAAATAATATTATAGGTATGGTCAAGTAGGGTAATTGGAAATAATATTAATTTCTCATTGATGGGCCGATGGGTGGTGATACGATATATCAAACCTAAAAAAAAAATAAAATTCTCATTTGCCCCTTAGCCACAGAATAATATGGGATAAATAGAAATATGTGTATTGTGTACAATGACTTTATTCCTGAAAGTGTACTAATTAAATCATTATAATACAGATATCTGTAACAATTTTTATGACAACTAATAATTTAAAAATATTTAAGTAAAAATATCAGATAAGTACATTCAAATCCATACATTTATGAATAAGTTAGTGTTGTTTTAAAATATTTAGCCATTTATTAATACAAAACACAAAACCCAATATATCAACAATTTTGTAGTTACTTCAAAATGTATTGGTGTATATTTTAAATCTTATATCAATTATGATAATAAAATATGAAAATACGTACGTTATTGAATTTAACCAATAATTGTTGTTGTTTTAACCTAATTTGGAAGCCAATAAGACCAAAATAGATGAATAAGTTGAGAATAATTTGAGAATCACGATTAATAAAGTACTCTTGTTGTCTCAACACCAAACCAACCTTAGAGAGAATACATCATTCAAATGTGTATTAGACTAACTCAAATATTGGTGTGAATCTTGTTGGTCATGTGTAATGCAAGTTGGCAGTAACCCAATATCCACAATTTTTTTGACTCAATTTTTAACAATTACAAGTTAGGAACTAGTAAATTATCAGCTTTAACTCCACAGCCAGTAAAAAAAATATCTGATGAAGGCAACTTCCAATTTTTGTAAATACCACGAATACCATACTTAGGAACTAACGCATGAGAACCAAGTTTTTCAGTACTTACATCCCATATCACTTAATTCTTCAAACCCTTCTACTTCGTCTAAAATCTTGATATATTCTAAAGATTTCATTATAAAAACTTCATCTAAGAGAGGAACAAATTTATTTTTATTGCAATCCATACTTAAGAGGATGTCAGCGCACTATTCGTTTTCTCTTTCTGGCCCACGCGCAACATAGACAAAACGCATTTACGCAAAATCATTTTTTCTATGCGTTTAAGTAATCTTAGAGTAAAGTCACCTATTACAAAAAAGATAGA
>NC_042493.1:114164914-114170741 GCF_005508785.2 Acyrthosiphon pisum
AAACATCATTTAAATTTACAATATTTTTTTATTTATTTTGAAAATGGAATACAAAGTCAAATAATAATAAAATATAAAATCGATATGTCATTCCCTCAAAAATGTTATTTTCTATCTTTTTTGTAATAGGTGACTTTACTCTAAGATTACTTAAACGCATAGAAAAAATGATTTTGCGTAAACGCGTTTTATCTATGTTGCGTGTGGGCCAGAGGGAGAAAACGAATAGTGCGCTGACATCCTTTTAAAACTTTTAATTGTATTTGTTCTAAATATTTGGCCGAAAATCCAGTTAATCAACCGTATTGAGGCAGTTGCCTTTAAACAGGCAATGAATCACCGTACTTTCACTCGACATTAGGTACATTTTTTTTTTTATTTTAGACATTTTTACCCCGGACATTCGTGGTTTCGGACATTTTTGTAGATTACCGATTATATTTAGTGTTTGAAAATTTCATGAAATTTAAAAAAATGAAATATTTTAGTATATTATTAATAAATTTTGTTTTATTTTTAAATAAGTTTTATATTTACATATAATTGTCATAAATAACCTTTATAATTGTATGGTACCTAAATGTATACCTAACCTTTGGTATTATACTTTTATACATTTAAAATGGTATTCAAAATATTTTAATATTTTAATGTTTAAAAGATACAAGTACTAAGTAGGTATGTTTACAATAGTATACATGTATACTCGTACTGTATATTTACTGAATTCTTACATTAGAATTAAGAACACTGAATATTGTGTTAAAAAATAAATAAATCGTGTTTTTATTATTGTGATAAAAAAAATTTCAATGTTTCACGTTTTTGTGATATATTTCACCATATTATTGTGAAAAATTTCATACTTCAAATACTAATTATATTATATAGGTACCCATTGCCGAAGAACGGTCGAATCCACATACCTCAAATACCACACATATTCGTTTTCTCTGCCTTCCTTTCATTTCAAACGATAAGTAAAAATGTAAAATAAATTGGTTTTTGAAGTTTAGTGCATTATTTGTTTGGCGTCTTTGTATCCGGCACCCTACTCACTCCTATAGCACTCATACCTACATCAGATCAACGCATTCAATGGTATCCAAATTTATGTCTCATGTGTAATATGATAGAAAACACAGTGATATTTGACGAATTGTCAACGCAACACTAAATGCACTCCAAATGTAAGGAATTACGTAAACCTTTGAGCTTTTGAGCTTTGAGACGGCGTCTCCCCTTAAAAATAAACCAGCTACTTGTGAATAATATAATTAATTGAAAATAATAAATTATGTATAGAAATATTTTTATTTGAATTGAAAATATATTATATCCTTTTCATTGTTTATCATTATAAATCGAAAATCACAAAATCGAAAACCTATTAATAGCTATATCGATAGAAATACTATTTTAGTCATTTCTGCGGCTCATTACGACGGTCGCCGGTTCAGTGAAGCCCGTCAGTTTCAATCGTAACATATTGTAATGGCATGGCTGGCTGGTCCGAGGGAGCCGCTGAGAATAAGCTGCGTATCATAATTCATAGAATTGAACCTGGGTTCACGACAGTAATAATATTGCCCGCCGTGCTATGTAGCCCGTGTTTAATTAGTTTTACCAGTGTTAGACGTTTTATTCACGGTTTATTAACTACCTATTTGATAATATTATTATACGTATATCCGTCTAATATTTATTATTTTTTACATTATTATAAGCATTAAACTAAGTTAAAAATATTAACTAATTATTAATTGAAGTGTTGATATAATTAATTTTTTCAATAAAAAGGTTTTTCTTGTTCGTTGTCATATGGAATTTATGTTACATAATTTAAATCTCCCCAGAATATTTACCCACCAGCCGCTACTGCTGTCGGGCGTCATTATATGCAGAAGGTTGACTTTCTAAAATATCAATAGCAATACATAATAATATACTACCTACAACCTACCTATGTATTATTATATAGAATTTACCATCTGACATCAAGGCGTCGATGTTTATCTTAATTACAATAAGAAACGAATTGAACTTAAAAAACAAATTATATGTGTGGTATTTGAGGTGGAAATGCACTTTTGAACCTACCTATTAAATATAATCATTATGCATTCACAACTGAACCCTCAACCAAAATTATTATGGCAGATAAGAATACTCGTCTTTATGGCACCTTAGTATCATTTATTATAGCCGTACCTAGATAACTAAATTACATGTGATTTTTATTAAACAAAGTGATTCGTACGGGCTAAGTGACTTATTGGTGTGTAAATACATTATTATATTTAAATATCAGAATAGGTATTCCGTTGTCATTAACAATTGATCAACGATAAGTAGGTAAACTTACCTACATCAGGCATCAATAATTGTTGTTGACGATGAAATATTTTGATTAAAAAACACTCCGAGCCACTTAGTCCATATGAGTCACTTTGTTTGACAAAATAATAATAATAACAAAAACAATTTAAGTTGTATTTTAGGTAGGTACCTACTACCTACGAATGTAGTGGAAAATAATATTAAATTATTATCTTAACATAACAAAGAAAATATCTCAACATAACATTTGACAAATAATAGTATACAAATAAATGTAAAAAAAATGGCTAAGTGGATGTCACTCTGTTGCACAGTAGGTTACAAGTTGTTCACTGTAATTTATGGTTTTAGATTTGAGTTCAATGATATAATATCGCACAGTATATACTATCATAGGATACGAAAAACGATTCTGCAGAGTGATGAGAGGAGAAAGTTGGTCAGTCCTAGACTTTTTTTTATAAGCATTTAAAGTTCAAATGTTGACAACATTTATCAAATTGAAATGTACATATTATTTTGTATTTAAAAATTTATACTAAAAATGGATCACTGTATAATTAATGGTATTAAATTTTAATTCAATATAATATCATTGTAGGTATACGAAAAACGATTCTGAGCGTTGACGGTTTGTCAGTGAGGATATTTTATATTATATTTACGTTAGTATTACATAATATTAATTATTATTAATGCAGTAGCCGCCAAATTGAATTAATATTATACAATTACAACAAAATAGGTAACTTAAATCGATTTTCATGGTTATTTAATATGTAATTTCCTCCAAATTGGAACATAAAATAGGTAACTATAAAAAAAAACTGTGTATTTATATTTTTAAGATATTTGGTTTCACTGCAGCTATTCCTCAAATAGGTTTTTAATCGTCTTAAAGTTGAAAAAGAACGTTCTGCAGATGAAGTGGACACCGGGAGTGTTGCAAGTATAGATATTAAACACCAAATGTTTGGATAAAAGTCTTTCGACATGACGCCTAAAGTATCGATTGCAGATTTAGGAAGTTCGTTATCGGGTACTGATTTCCATTTTTCCACCCACACCTTCAATTCTGATTCAAAAGTTTCATAAGTCGGTAAAAAGCTTTTGTAAAAATCAATGCATTTTTTAAACTCATTGCTACTTGGTTTTAATTTAATTAAAAAACTTGGAATCAAATTTTGCAGCCCAGAAATAATGTAATTGTGTTTTATAAATCTTTCAATTAATTGACTTTTGAAGTAGTCTAAAAATGGCAAAAAAATTGATCTCCTATAATACTGTTCTGGCGAATCTGCCGGAATATTGTTACGATAGGTAGATTGCCTAATTAATCGTGGCATTTTAACCGTTTCATCTACTAAGCTTAATACATTTTCGACATCTAAATAAATTTGTGGAATTCTTCCTCACTATTTTCATGAATTGAATTAATAACTTTCACACAGTTATTGACATATTGACAACACTCAGATAAATCTACATTTATTTGTTGTAAAGATTTACATAAAGGCAATGTATAGCAAATATTTTTTCTATAATGTACAATGAAATTACAAACGAACTTGAGGTGATAGTTTTTGAAAGTTGAAATGCAAGTTTTGATGTTTCTAAATTATGATGCTGTTCAAGTTCCCTTAATGTGTTAGTTATTGGTAAATATAGTTCTTTAAACCGTAACAAGCTGTCGTGGCGTTCAACCCAACGAGTTTCACACATTTTTAAAAGTGTTTGGTGGCGTGTGCATGGAATTAAGTCTTTTATGAACTTTTTAAGAACTTCTGACCTTATTGGTGATTTTCGAAAAAATGAAGTTATTGTAGATATAGATCCAATAAAATTTCTTATTTCAGGAATGTTACATGATTTACTAATGGCGAGTGTTAATAAATTGTTAATCTTATGTATGTTATCATTTTATATCTCTATATGTTGAGTAGAACCGCGGTAGTACTGTGGTACGTCCCCGAATTATATTATACCTGCTGTTTTTTTTGGGGTTATGTTCTTGTTTTGTTATACACTGTACGTTTTATTCATTGTCATTTTTACAACACAAATACAGTCCGCTGATGCCGTTGCAAAAGCACATTTTTCACAACTATCATGCATTAGTATTTTTTTACATAGTTGCCCAACATTTATGGTCCTAACGGGCTCGGATCACAGCATCGTATATTCATCAATATAGTGCGTCGTGTTACTTTGTGCGTCGCGTCCATATTAACAGTGCGTCTAGTCCGTATCCGCTATGAAATCGTCATAGTGCGCCGCGCAATATGGAAATAATAATAAAAAAAAGCTCCTCAACAAGAGGAAATTAATCGAGAAGAAACGAAGTGCTCATACGAAGGATCTGATTGAAAAACTAAATGAATATGCCATAAAAACCCAACTAGCGCTGCTCGAAGATGCATTCACATCATACATGGGTATACATGAGCAGTTAGCCGATCTGGAGGAAGATGAAAAACAACAAGAACACATAGACAAGCTGATGGAAGTGTCTAACACATATGTTACACTGAAGGCCGATTTTTTAGAATCATTGTCAAATCTAACTATCAGCGAAAACAGGCAAACTGTTCAACAAAACATTCGGCTCCCACCAATCAACTTACCACAATTTGGGGGTAATTTAGAATAGTGGTATTTGTTTAAAGATCAATTTGAAACGATGGTACATAAAAACAAAGACATAAACAACACCGAGAAAATGTACTATCTGAAAACGAGTTTAATAGGACAAGCTGCTACGGTCTTATCATCACTGTCGTCGGATGCAACTAATTACACAGAAGCGTGGAAGTCTGTTGTAAGTAGATATGATAACAAGTACTTGGTGTTTCAAATACACATGCATCATTTGTTCTCACAACCAGCTGCTCAGCAGGAGTCTGCGATTGCATTAAAAAACCTAATTGATTGCACCAACAAACATGTGAGGGCATTACAAGCATTAGGACGTCCTACCAAGTATTGGGATGACATACTTGTTCATCTGGTGTCTACAAAGCTGCCACCTGAGATGAGGAAGACTTGGGAAATTGATTCGACCAGCTATGTTAACTTTCCCACATGGCACAATTTGAGTGAGTTCATAGAGAATCGAGTTCATGCTCTCGAGGTCATGCAGTTTAGGCATGGTCCTAGTAAGCCAAAGACAACAACAAGAACTGTTTCACATGCTACTATGGTAAGACAACAGGACAGTAAGCCATCTCGTCAAGTATGTTCATTACCACATAGCATATACAAATGTTCCATGTTCATGAAAGCCAGTGTTGAAGAACGACGAACGTTAGCTCTGAAGTCATCACTGTGTTGGAACTGTCTGCGTCCAGGCCATCAGAAAAAACAATGTACGATGGATAAAGTGTGTAAGGTGTGTCAAGCCAAACACCATACGTTGTTGCATTTACCTGAAGCCATGGTAGACAGTAGTAACGTGAACACACCTCCGACTCCATCATCTACATCCGTT
>NC_042493.1:114170841-114171037 GCF_005508785.2 Acyrthosiphon pisum
GAAACCATAGCAGCCCATGGAACGTCACGTTCACTGTCATCAGTACTTCTGTCTACTGCGTTGGTACGTGTACATGGACCTAATGGCCGAAACGAACTGTGTCGTGCGCTGTTGGACTCTGCTTCACAATCACACTTTATCACCAGCTCATTAGCTACCAGGTTAGGTCTAGAACGCCATAGATCAACCATTGTTG
>NC_042493.1:114171482-114174958 GCF_005508785.2 Acyrthosiphon pisum
CAGGTCAGTCACTGAACGACCATCTACACAAGGGTCAGAAGTACAACGCAACATTGTAAGTGTCATAATCAACTTCCGATTTTCACGATTCGTCTCAGCGCCGATATTAAACAGATATCCGCCAAATTCTGGTGCACCCGGTTGACAGGAAATATCAATGTATTTTATGGCGTGCTGATCCATCGCATCCTATTCAACAATACCGACTCAATACTGTCACCTATGGCCTTGTTACATCACCCTATCACTCTATCCGGACACTGCGTCAGTTAGCTGATGACGAGGCGGCGTCACATCCGACAGCATCACAAGTTCTTCGTCAAGACTTTTATGTGGACGAGGTCATGACTGGACGTGATTCTGCCAAAGAGTTGGTCGAGCTACAGCGCGAACTCATAAGTCTATTAAAACAAGGTGGACTATCATTACGGAAGTGGGCTAGTAATTGTACTTCAGTGTTACAGGGAGTTCCAGCTGAACATTGTGTCACGCGTTTGCCGTTGCAGGACCACCTGGATATGGACATTAAGCTCTTGGGTGTGTCATACAATGCGACTAAGGATACGTTTTCCATTCAAACACATGCGACCGAGACAGTAAAACAGCTTACGAAAAGACAACTCCTAGGTGAGGTAGCGCGTGTTTATGACCCTTGTGGATGGTTAGCTCCCTTGGTCGTCGTGTCTAAACTGATACTCCAAAGGCTGTGGAAAGAAAAGGTTGCGTGGGATGAAAAGGTTTCGGGAGACTTGACATCCATGTGGAATGCACACCGTCTTTCATACACCCACTTAGACACATTCGACATACCACGCTACATCAACCGCTCATTGCGGCCGATCATCTCATATACCTTGCACGGGTTTTGTGACAGCTCTGAGCTAGCTTATGCCGCTGTTGTATATATCAGTGCCACGGCTGACATCTGCAGCACCACTCTGTTGGTGTCCAAAACACGAGTGGCTCCACTAAAAAAGATATCGGTTCCTAGACTCGAACTGTGCGGTGCACTCCTACTCGCTCAACTTATCCACGAGTTGGTGCCAACACTGAACGTTCCATTAACACATGTGTACCTGTGGAGTGATTCTACCATTGCTCTCCATTGGATTGCCAGTGAACCTCATCGCTGGACTACCTTTGTGGCTAATCGCGTCACTCAGATACAGCAACTGGTACCAGATGTCAAGTGGAAGCACGTTCGCTCAGGTGACAACCCCTGCAGACGTAGCATCGCGAGGATTGACAGGTGACCAACTGATCGCCTGTGACCTGTGGTGGCAAGGACCGACCTGGCTGCCTAATCAAGATAGTTGGCCCAACAGCACACCTCTGTTCACTACATCAACCGTGCCAGAGGAACGTTCAGTGTCGACGACTGCGGCACTGCCTTACCAACTGTTGTGACCTCTGATATTATAACCAGGTATTCCGACTTAGATCGTTTGTTACGCATCACATCCTATCTTTTTCGCTACATGAAAAACTGCAGAACAAGCGCTGAGAACCGGGTCTTCGGTTTCATAAGTGTGTGTGAGACAAGACAGGCGTTACATTATTGGATCAGGTCTGCACAAGAACAAGAATTCTCTACTGAGTTGAATGATATACGTCAGAACACAGCACTAAAATCTGCCAGTACCTTAAAGAGCCTTAACCCATTTCTAGATTCAGCCGGTCTACTTCGAGTTGGTGGTCGTTTGGGTCGGTCTGATCTAACATATGACCACAAACACCCTATCATACTACCAAAGGGGCATCATCTAACATTGTTAATTGTACGGCGCGAGCATGTCCTCAACCTACACTCTGGGTTAAACGTAACCATGGCTGTACTACGTGGACGTTATTGGATCATACATGGACGTAGTACGATCAAACGAATAATCCATCAATGTGTGCAATGTTATCGCTTTAGGCCAATCAGAAGCGAACAGATGATGGCTGACCTACCACCTTCACGAACCACTATATCCAAGCCCTTCAAACAGTGTGGAATTTTATTATGCTGGGCCGTTCACTACCCGCTTGCCGCGAAGCCGCACGCGTGTCTACACCAAGAGCTACCTGGCACTCTTCATCTGCCTTGTTACTAAGGCTGTCCATCTGGAAGTCGTTAGTGACTTAAGCACAGAAGCTTTCATAGCAGCATTACGCCGATTTGTGTCTCGACGTGGATACCCCTCCACTATAATGAGTGACAATGGGACCAACTTTGTCGGTGCCAACAACACATTAAGTGAACTGCGTTCATTCCTTCAGTCCACACCTGTACAAGACAAGGTACATGGGTACTGCTTAGAACGAGAGATGACCTGGCAGTTCATACCTCCAGCTGCGCCACATTTCGGAGGCTTGTGGGAAGCAAATGTCAAGTCCTGCAAGTCTATCCTGAAGCGTATCACCAACCATCAAGTCTATACCCACGAGGAACTCGAGACATTATTTTGTCAGATAGAAGCCATAATGAATTCAAGACCCTTGTGTGCCATGTCCATGGATTCCAGTGACTACTCTGCACTGACTCCCGGACACTTCCTCATTGGAGAAGCATTGCTTGCTGTGCCCAGTTTGGATTATGTCAACACACCATGTAATCGTCTCAACCGTTGGAAATTACTCCAGCAGCAGCAGCAGCAGTTCTGGCGGCAATGGTCGTCAGACTACCTCCACACCCTGCAACAACGCCTCAAATGGCGTACACCTCGATGTAATCTTCAAGTGGATGATCTTGTCGCTGTGAAGGATGACCACACCTCACCCTTGCAATGGCCCTTGGCCAGAGTCATCGCCCTACATCCAAATACCCATGACGACCTGGTGCGAGTCGTCACCATCCGCACAGCCCACTCCACTTACAAGCGACCCATTACAAAACTTATTAAGTTACCCATTGCATAAATCTTAGTTACCTCAACGTTTTTTCTTTTTTTGAGACTGACGCTCAAGGCGGGCGGTGTTAATAAATTGTTAATAAATTGTTAATCTTATTTATGTTATCATTTTATATCTCTATATGTTGAGTAGAACCGCGGTTGTACTGTGGTACGTCCCCGAATTATATTATACCTGCTGTTTTTTTGGGGTTATTTTTTGGGGATTTTTATTTAGATAATTTAGTTGGTGGTTGGTAACACAATTTTATAATATATTACCTATTCTAATTAATTATTAGAATGCACATATTATACAATCTCATTTCATTCTATTTTCGAACAATATTAAAATAAATAACACGGCAGCAGACATATTATTGTATTATACCATAATGTTATGTTTATTATATATTATTATTATTTAATATTTAAATATCTATATTATTGATACGTTGAATCAAAGGTCGAACGAAAATGTTAACATGTAGTACCTAGTAACATATTAAAACTATGTACTGTACACCGGTGTTATTCATTAATTATACATTTATAATATATAGTCATCGCTTTGGTATCTTCTCTATTTTAATTGTGTCAGTG
>NC_042493.1:114175008-114175891 GCF_005508785.2 Acyrthosiphon pisum
CATTAAGTGAACTGCTCATTCCTTCAGTCCACACCTGTACAAGACAAGGTACGTGGGTACTGCTACAACGAGAGATGACCTGGCAGTTCATACCTCCAGCTGCGCCACATTTCGGAGGCTTATGGGAAGCAAATGTCAAGTCCTGCAAGTCTATCTGAAGCGTATCACCAACCATCAAGTCTATACCCACGAAGAACTCGAGACATTATTTTGTCAGATAGAAGCCATAATGAATTCAAGACCCTTGTGTGCCATGTCCATGGATTCCAGTGACTACTCTGCACTGACTCCCGGACACTTCCTAATTGGAGAAGCATTGCTTGCTGTGCCCAGTTTGGATTATGTCAACACGCCATGTAATCGTCTCAACCGTTGGAAATTACTCCAGCAGCAGCAGCAGTTCTGGCGGCAATGGTCGTCAGACTACCTCCACACCCTGCAAAAATGCCTCAAATGGCGTACACCTCGATGTAATCTTCAAGTGGATGATCTTGTCGCTATGAAGGATGACCACACCTCACCCTTGCAATGGCCATTGGCCAGAGTCATCGCCATACATCCAAATACCCATGACGACCTGGTGCGAGTCGTCACCATCCGCACAGCCCACTCCACTTACAAGCGACCCATCACAAAACTTATTAAGTTACCCATTGCATAAATCTTAGTTACCTCAACGTTTTTTTTTTTTTTTTTGAGACTGACGCTCAAGGCAGGCGGTGTTAATTAATTGTTAATCTTATTTATGTTATCATTTATATCTTTATCACCGAGTTGAGTAGAACCGCGGTTGTACTGTGGTACGTCCCCGAAATGTATTGTATTATACCTGTTGTTTTTCAGGGTTATGTTTTTGTTTTGTTTATATATACATGTACGTTTT
>NC_042493.1:114175991-114176753 GCF_005508785.2 Acyrthosiphon pisum
TACCTACGACCTATCAATAATATTACCTACTCAAAGTATAAAAAAAAAAAAAAAATACCCATCACTGTAAGACCAATACCTACATTCATTGCACCTTTCAGAATCTAACTTTGACTGATATTTTGTGTATATTCATTGGAAATTTGTATTACAAAACGTATCAAAAATCATTTGAGGAGAAATGGTTATTTTAAGTGTGAGTATCAGAATATCCAATGACGTCAAAATTTGAAATCCGATCACCCATAAATATTGTATTATTGTATGAGCCTTTGAAAACTTTTTTTTTTAAATCATAGAAAAATAATTAACAAACTTATGAGGTACTTCTAATTAGATTTTCAAACATTATAGGTATGAATGTTAAAAAGGTAGGAAACTGGGAAAGTTCACTTGGATACCGTTCTACTGTAAATAAACTGTAATGGATATGTGTTCAATTTAAATTAAATGATAAAAAGGTGGGTAAGTGGATGTTGCTCTGCTGTACAGTAGATTACAAGTGGGTCACTGTATAATGGATGGTATTAAATTTGAATTCAATGATATAGTATATTAGTATCATTGTATAAGAAAAACGATTCTGAGCGGAGACGGTATGTCAGTCTAGGTATAAGACATAATATTATATATGGTATTAAAAAAAAATTGACCTTTAATAGGTACCTATAATAAATTCCAAATTAATCATATCACAATATCCATTAGGTAACGCGTTATACATCAACAACAAACCGTTGGTACTATCATAGATATATAATA
>NC_042493.1:114176803-114179344 GCF_005508785.2 Acyrthosiphon pisum
CATTGGAGAAGCATTGCTTGCTGTGCCCAGTTTGGATTATGTAAACACACCATGTAATCGTCTCAACCGTTGGAAATTACTCCAGCAGCAGCAGCAGCAGTTCTGGCGGCAATGGTCGTCAGACTACCTCCACACCCTGCAACAACGCCTCAAATGGCGTACACCTCGATGTAATCTTCAAGTGGATGATCTTGTCGCTGTGAAGGATGACCACACCTCACCCTTGCAATGGCCCTTGGCCAGAGTCATCGCCCTACATCCAAATACCCATGACGACCTGGTGCGAGTCGTCACCATCCGCACAGCCCACTCCACTTACAAGCGACCCATTACAAAACTTATTAAGTTACCCATTGCATAAATCTTAGTTACCTCAACGTTTTTTCTTTTTTTGAGACTGACGCTCAAGGCGGGCGGTGTTAATAAATTGTTAATAAATTGTTAATCTTATGTATGTTATCATTTTATATCTCTATATGTTGAGTAGAACCGCGGTAGTACTGTGGTACGTCCCCGAATTATATTATACCTGCTGTTTTTTTTGGGGTTATGTTCTTGTTTTGTTATACACTGTACGTTTTATTCATTGTCATTTTTACAACACAAATACAGTCCGCTGATGCCGTTGCAAAAGCAACTATCATGCATTAGTATTTTTTTACATAGTTGCCCAACAGCGAGGTTTAACGAATGGGCGTATATGAACGTATAAAGCGTGAGGTGTTATCTTGCATATATTTTTTTGAACTCCATTAAATATACCACTCATCGAAGAAGCTCCATCATAGCCTTGACCAACTAAATTTTCCTTTTTTAAACCTAATTTGTCTATTTCAATCATTATTGTACGGGCTAATCCTTTTCCTGATGCGTCATAAATAGGAATAAAAGTTAAAAAATCTTCCCTAATACTACAATCTTCAATATACCTCACACATAAGGACATTTGTTCTATTCGTGATATGTCGCAAGTTTCATCTGCTAAAATAGAAAAAAAACCAGCATTTTTAATTTTGGTTACTATTTGAGTCTGGATGGATGCACCACAAATATGTATTAACTCGTTTTGTATAAGTGGGCTTATATAAACAGCATTAGCTGCTGAATTTTCTAAATGGTCTTTCAATATTAAATCTCCAGATTGCGCTCTAAATCTTAACAACGATCTGAAATTTCCATCATTGTTATCAGCACTGCAACTAAAAATAGGTCCACTGTCATTATCTCCTCTTAATGCCACTTCCTGACGACCACAAAAAATAATTGTTTCAATAATTGGAACTAGTTTAGCACGATTTTCCAATACTATGTTTTTATGTACTGAATCGATAGCAATAGAGATGTTTGGTTTTTTATTATCTATTATTTTTAAAAATTCTTCCGCTCGTATAACAGACAATTTATGGTATTCTGCATTAGAATGTAATTTAAAACATTCCAAAGCATCTTTCCATTTAATAAAAGGTTTACTTACTAAAGCACCCACTTTTTGATTTGAACCTTTTCCGGTGCACTCATTAGAAAATAAAACACATACTTTACATAATGCTCCTTCTAGTTGTTTAGAATAAACCAACCAAGAAAAACGTGTTAACCAAGAAATTTGGAATTTTAATTTTCTTTTTGACACTATCGGAAAATTAAAATTTGAAGAAGGAAGCCACGGATTTTTTAATAAATCGTACTTAAATTTATCATCAGTTATTCTAACATCTACATACCGTCCAATATCTCGAAGTTCTGGTAAATCTACAGTACTTTCTATTGCACCGTTTTCAATAGTAGACGCACACGGAACTTCTTCTGTAGTAATTAATTCTGTACCCAATTCAGTTTGATTGGTTTTCTTATGAAAAAAATTAAATATTGACGACTGAGATGGCAAACTTCGTTTCATTTTTCAAAAAATGTATAAAATATAATGCAATAGTAAACAGCTACACAGACTCACACTTATTAAGAAATAGAATCAAATTAAATACACGTTATATATTTTATATTATTACTGAACAGTGAATAGGTACTTCTGAAAAACACACTGAACGATAATACTGGCGAACACGGAACAATTAAATAGCTAGAAAACGATTAAGTCCGTCTTCCCGCAAGATTGCGATAACATTATATATATTATATATAATATATAAGTATTAAGTATCCGTTTGTTATTTTCTAAAAAAGATAACGTGTAATGACTAGAGGGAAATTTACAAATGCTTAAAATAAACTGTAGTCTGTAGTTGTACATTATACATTTATATATAAAGACGTATGTAGTTAGTTTTTATTACCTATATTATAAATATATACCTACTTTAAAAATTTCGGGGGGGGCTACGGGGAGCCCTGTAAAGATACCACGGCGCACACTTTGGGAACCGCTGCGTTAAGTGTCGATGTTGAACATATCGTTTGGCTCGAGTTTGACATCACACCGAACTTTTCAGTTCGGAATACCCGATTAAAAGTCGATCGACATAGTTAAGTAGGTACTATTACAAGTATAGTTCGAGACCATATTTTTGAGGTTGACCTAACTTT
>NC_042493.1:114180466-114183004 GCF_005508785.2 Acyrthosiphon pisum
CAGTTGAAAAATATTAAAAATACATATGCACAATTTTTTTTTATAAGCATTTAAAGATCAAATTTTGACAAAATTTATCAAATTTTAATTTATAAAATGTTCAATTTTTGTATCTAAGAATTAAAAATTTAAAACAAGATTCCACATAAGTAATTAATTCTGTTACCAAAAAATCTAAAATATACATTTAAAAAGTTTATTTTTATAGTTATTTTAAGTACAAATTTGGACGAAATTACATATTAAAAACCTAGGATAACTCTTTTAGTTATTTTGTTGTGATTGTATAATATTATTCGTGGGTACTTGAAACTTCTAAAGTATACTATTATATATCTATGATTTTACCACGGTTTTTTGTTGATGTATAACGCGTTATAACTTATAAGTACCTAATAGATATTATGATATGATTAATTTGGAATTTATTATAGGTCAATTTTTTTTTAATACCTTAGATAAGTATATATATGTCTAATACATAGACTGATATACCGTCTCCGCTCAGAATCGTTTTTCTTATACAGTGATATTATATCATTGAATTCAAATTTAATACTGTCCATTATACAGTGACCCACTTCTAACCTACTGTACAGCAGAGCGATATCCACTTACCCACCTTTTTATAGTTAAAGATTTAAAATTAAAAACATTTTTATATGATGCGGATAATGATTCTCATAAATCACAGATATCCACAGATTCTCATAAATAGTTTATACTGTAACCAAAGAATCATCAGTTATCACAATAGTATAATTAAATATACTAAATAATACATTAATACCTATATTATAGGCTAACACACCGTCATCGCTCAGAATCGATTTTATATCACTGAATTCAACTTAAATACATTCGTTACACCTAGACACCTCATGTAGGTACAGAAAAGCGATATAACCACTTTCTTGGTTTACCAAAATGTCAATAAAAATGTATTTGCTGATTGTAAAATGAATACAATATTTCGCATAAGTTGTTATAATAGCATAACAGTCCGTGTTGGCGCTGAAAATTATCTAGTATGATATGCTAATGAGCACGACGGCCCGACGGTTCTTATCGTTCCGTTCCACTCCTCTTCTTACCGTGATTCCTTGTAATTATTGTTATTGTGAATATTGTATTCTTCATATTTATTGTCTTTGTTTCTATTTAATTATATTTGTATTTTCTTGTGTTTTTTTTTTCATATTATCAACTTTTGCGGCCAACACCCTTGTTATTATTTATTATTTATTATTATTGTTGTCGTTCGCAAAAATTTATTATTCCGCTAGTGTAGCGTTTTCTGTTTCGTTCAGCATCTTTTTTCGGGTGTGAGTATCTTTTTGGTACACACCAACCAATATTATTATTTGTATTATTATTAATTTGTACCAGTGGCGTGGCGTGGAGTCGACAGTGGTGTAAGCAAACACCAAAAATTATACCCACCTATACCTTAATTTTTTTTTTTTTTTACCACCACTAAAAAGCAGCTTCAGTTTAAAATACTGATTTTACCTTACTATAATTAAATAATTGCGTACTTACAAATTTTACCTCTAAAAATGTGTCTCAACAACTTTTGGTTATAATATAACAAAATTAACAAAAACATATATATTTTTAATACATTAGCTATTTATTTTTAAATATATTATAATAACAAACGAAACAATTTTTTTAATTTATACATTCTAATGTAGGGATAATAGTGTTAATAAATAATAAAAATAATAATAATAATAGTCCTGTTTTTTTTCTTAAATCTAATTTTTAGTTCCAAATTCTATTAGTTTACAAGTTCACTTATAAGACAACTCTATTCTTCTATTTTTTTTTAAAAAATCTTTAATTACATCATTATAAAAATTAGGTTCACACTTTGTAATCATTAAAACTTCTTTTTCTATGGAAAGTAAAGATAAATTTGAAAGTCTATTTTGAGTTTGATTATTTCTTAAATAAGATTTTATCCTTTTTAAAGCGGAAAAAGATCTTTCAGCAGAAGCACTTGTTGCAGGAATGGTTAAAATTAATGCACATAATTTAGTAACTTGAGGTAGAACAGTTGTTAAATCTGTTTCCCTCAAATATTCTAAAAGTTTATAAATATGTGTTTGATGAAACTGATCAGATGAATATATAATTGACAATTCACTCTTTAGCTTTGGAAATTCAAAATACTGACCATATGTTTGTTTAAGTGAACTAAATTTATCCTGAGGAAAATTATCTTTGTAATGGGAAAATTTTTCAAAATCAAGTAACCCCATACATTTTAAGTTATATACTTCAGAAAATCGTTCATCAATTTTAACTAAAATAGTATCTATTATTTCATAAAATAAACGTTTATAGTTAATTTTTCTATCTTCTGATACTTGAACCATTCGACACCTTTTATTTCTGGATGGAATTATTTTATTTTTTTCTAAGTCATTTACTTCATTCCAAACTAAATTAAATTTCTGCCTATACTCATTTAATTGTTTCTTAAATTCATTTATTTTTTGAGTACATATGAAATATCAACACTTTTTTTTG